>NW_003303654.1:196882-271032 GCF_000142945.1 Phytophthora infestans T30-4 | reverse complement strand
GAGCCATGTCTTGCCCTTTCCCTCATTGG
This sequence comes from Phytophthora infestans T30-4, assembly GCF_000142945.1. NCBI lineage: Eukaryota > Oomycota > Peronosporomycetes > Peronosporales > Peronosporaceae > Phytophthora > Phytophthora infestans. The sequence goes on along the minus strand of NW_003303654.1, from coordinate 271,003 downwards.
CTCCCCCGAGAACATCAAGCAAGGGCTACTGCCAAGCAGCATCAACCGCGGGCGACAGGGTGTGGGGGCCCCTCAAACTGTGGTAGCCCCATTGTACCAATGGAAGAATGGTCATCGTTACCAAGACAGCCCTTGGGGCTAATTGGCAGCCATCGGTATGATATCTTTTCTCGACGATGCCCACGCCCTAGTATACTTGAAGGCCGCGAAAATAGCACGTTGTCTTTCTCCTGGCGCACTTTGGCCTCTGGGACGGCTTGACACAACGTTGGTCACCCCAGCGCCGTCTGGAGGTTCGCTGTTCCCCGGGGGATACTGTGCAGGTGCCTGCATGTTACCGAATGAGCTCTTCTTCACAGGTGCCTCGCAGGGATCCCCCGCTCTACGTGGCCTCTTTAAGGCCGTGAATTTTCAGATCTCGCATCAGATCATTGCGAGATCAACATATGTACAAAACTCTGATCTGTACCGTATATGACCCCAACCAGGTTTTACCGCCTCGCCCTTTTGACCTGCACTCCCTATCCCTCTCCATTCGTTGCTGCGCGCTTCACGTCCTTCGCATCCTTCTCGTTCGTGGTCGCGGTAATGTCGTCATCGCCGATTTCTTCTTCGAGGCCTTTCATGTCTTCCTCCTCATTCGCCACGTCATCCGTCGTCGCAAAGGTGCAATCAACGTAATCGTCGTCGCTGGAAGAATTCCGAGTAAATCCTTAAACAGATCGAACGTAATTCACAGATATTCTATTTCGCAAACAGCACCCTAATCAGATACGCCACAACAAAAGCAGTCGGTTTTTGTGTGTTAGCGCAGCGCCTTGGGCTACTCTACCACATGCAGCCTACCCATAGCATTCGCTACGCGCGCGGCTTCCCGCGCTCATGGCTTCGACATTTCGCTGTTCTCCCTTCGTAGTCTCAAATGAAATGAGAGGCGCGTTCACTTCGTAGTTAGTGTGGTTTGAACTTAACCAGCAAAAAAAGATATGAAAAGATTTTGTAGCTGTTGCATTCAAGCTAGATGCTTGGTACAAACCAACTGGCCAGCATTTTGATCAATCGGTCCAAGCAACTATCCCAGCTAATACTATGAATGTGCTTCGAAAACTGCTAAGGCACCAGCCAGAGATCCTGCCTTTACAAAGCCAATGCCTTCACCGATGCCTGCCCCAAGGTATTTGATGGAACATCGACTCGACTAGACGACATTCGGAATTACGTGGACACTATGACAACAACCAGGAGCAAGGCGAGCTTAATGGAGATAGATGAACCAATCACAGAAGCGGAGGTCAGCCAGACCATCAGGAGGTGCAAAGTGGGGAAGGCATGCGGCCCGGACGGACTGGGGAATGAATGGTACAGGGATCATAGTACTCTCCTGGTTCCTCTTCTCACCCGCCTTTACAATATCTGTCTAGGCACAGGAGTGATTTCGCCGTCATTTCAAGAGTCCTACATCTTCAGCATTTCAAAGGGGGGGGCGATAAAAGTAACCCGCTCAACTATAGACCAGTAGCCTTACTCAACACTGATAGCAAGATCCTCACACGCATTTTAGCGTGGCGGGTACGCAAGCACATAATGCTTCTGACACATCAAATCAATTCGGATTCGTCCCAGGGCGGAACATCCACAACTGTATTGATCTACTCGAGGCTACGAAAGTGATCGCAAGCGGAACACCAGAGCTTAGCCATACACAAACATTATTACTCGACTTCGCTAAGGCTTATGGCTCATTGGATATAGATTTTTCATACGCAGTACTAGAAGCTAAAAGTTGCCCACCCAAATTTGTGCGGATTGTGAGGGTCACACACCAACTGACCACGGCTCGGTTTATGGTAAATGGAGACCTTTCCAGTCCCATAACAGTCAACAGGGGAATACGGCAAGGCTGCCCGCTTGCACCCCTACTGTTCATTTTCGCTGTGGATATCCTTTACGATGTCATTTGGACAACAAAAGACCTCCACGGCATCGATCTTGAAGCGAAAGGTGGGTTGCAAGTAAGTGTAGCTGGATATGGGGACGATACAGCGGTATGTATCACAGATAGGACCATGCAGCAGCAGGTACTAAACATTTAAAAATGCCGCAGTTGTATAGATATTAAAGGAACTGAGCGGTTGATAGCGTACTTCATTTCACGCATTTTTAATTTATTTATTTAAACTTAGTAGCAACGCTGTGCCAGGCTGGCACAGTGTTGCTACTATTACAGGTTGTACTGACTATCTTCACAGCAAGGAACAGTGTAAAGACACCTTCGTTCACGGTAGTTTTAAACACCATCATATTTTCTCTATACACAAACACGTGAACCCAGTCACCGAGAAATGATGTGGCCAAGCTTTGGATGTACTCAACGCGGACCGTGGTCGAGAGTAACTCGTGGCCCGCCGCTATGGATCGTAAACAGCTTCGCCTTGGTGAACATGTGATTCATATCGATGGTCTTGTAGTTGCTGTCGTACAGGAAGGACAGAGGCACCCGGCGCGCCGCTCGACGGTAAAGTCTATGCTGAACTTGGGGATGTCGCCCGATCACCTAAAGACGGTACATATATAGTGTCATAAATAACGTACATGAGTAAAGTCGGATCCCTCGTACATGCTTGGTATCGCTCACTAGACAGGTCGAGAAGAAGAAGAGAGAAGAAGAAGAAGCTACATGCAATCGTCAAACGACGAAGTGAGCACTTTATTAGTCTTAAGAAGCCACTAATAGCTGCACACCAGCCATTATTGTTAGTATAGTTTAAGCCAGTCATAACGGCTTTAACAGGACCTAGAGCAAAATAAAATTTGAACGGTGCTTCTAAGTACGATGTGTAGACCACATACAGTGTGTACACCACATAATGCGATTTTAGCAAATAGGGGCCGCCTTCGCTGCACTCGGCAGCCAGTAGAACGCGGTGGAGGAGTGGTGTGTGTGGGTGTGAGGACGCCACTTTAGTCACATTTAAAAAGTTTCTAGTAATAAGTATAATAAAAATGTGTACTTTTATCTAACGGCTGACATAATAGTTACGTAAGCTACTACCACAAACGTTTCAAGCTCTAATAGCGCTTTTATATTTATTCAGCGCTAAATTTAATACGTGTATGTGCGTGTGATAAATGGAATATAGACATGTGACCACAGGAAGGAAATAGAGACAATAGAGACATTAAACCGCAACAAGGAAATAGAGACAATAGATACATTTGACCGCAGGAAGGAAATTGATACAAGTAAAACATTCAAAAAAAGGAGATGGAGACAATAGAAGCATGTGGCTGCAGAAAGGAAATACAGACATGTGACCGCATGAACGAAATAGATACAGGTAAACATGCGATAAAAGAAAAAAAGGACAATAGAGACATGTGGCAAAAGAAAGTAGAGACATGCGATCGCACGATGAGCATAGAGACCATAGGAAGCTCCGATAAATGGAAATAGAGACAATAGAGACATGTGACCGCAGGAAGGAGATAGAGACAATATATAATACATGTTACAAATAAAAAGCACAGAAAAGGTACATTGGTGTTAAAGCTCCATGCGTTGTTCGAATTTCGGGCGACAATGGGTCGTATGAAACTTTCCGTTCAGCTTCCCCAACAACGTACTGATGGCTCCCTATCTTGACGCCAGCTTCCAGGGAGATGTTGTTAGCTCCACTGCTACAGACAATTAGAATATTCGGAAAAGGAGATAGAGCCAATAGAGACATGTGACCGCAGGAAGGAAAAAGGGACAATTGGATCTATATATGCGGCCGGCCGATCCGGCCAATATTATGTATGATGATGTTCCGGCTAGTGATATTGCGGATGTCCCTCCAATCATGGTTATCACCGATGCGGAGCCGCCCATTGTTAAGTTTGTTGCGACCCGACAGTCGGCACAAAAGTATGCTCCACCAGAACATCGTAAAGCACCAGTCGACGAATCACTTGATGATGGTGTATTCACAATTGATACATATCCAGATGCTCCAGACACTGATAGGACCGAAGGTGATCCGGCCAATGTTACTGTAATAGGGCAATTATTCGGATCGACTTTGGTGCCGCTAGAGCTGACGAGAGCCAGCATCGACGAGTTAGTGACGATGAAGATGACAAGAGCAGCTGGAAGCGAGTGGCGGCTCGGGGTCAGGCACCCAGGGGCAAGGAGCACGACAGTGAGCCGCTATATTCGAGTGATCTCGAAGGGTCGCTGTATCCGCAGCAGCAGCCGGATAGAATGGTGACGTGGCCGTCGCCACGGGGCGGAGAAGGCGTCGCATGGAGAGCTACGGACGGGGTGGACGTGTTGATTGGTGCGGAGGGTGTGATGGGCGACGAAGTGTGGCATCACGAGACCCAGCGAACATCTGCGCACGGCGGTACCACTGGACGCCGTCCTTCCAGTGGAAGGCCGGATGTATCCACGATGGGTTGGTGCGCGGGCAGCGGAAGCTCAGTTTCGAATTAGCCCTACGACGCACAAGCGAGAGGGCTTGACCAAGGTCCCCGAACGGTGTACACGTGCAGGGGTTCCGAAAATGTTATTTTTATTAAATATATTTTTTATTTTGCAGTAAAATAATTTATTTTCGAGCTCCCATTTCAAAATCAAATAATTTATTCTGCGGTCTCTCCAGGCAATAACCTTTAACCGGGCTGATGGAGCCCTACGGACCAGCGGTCCAGCTAATCCGCAATCTACGATCGATCTGCCGCGCTCTTGTCCTCTCATTTTGATGGTTGGTCGCTGAATTGAGCCTACTGGAACGCTGCCACAGTCCGGAAGGTTGTGCGTGGTGAGGCTCCCACCAACTAGACGAGTATCAGCCCACTGTATATTGCATGCAATAACACCAATAATTTTTGCACCCGTGGTGCTCCAAGCAATTAAAATTATTTTTATTGCTGTTTTGCCAGTCTCAATAAAAATAACATTTTCGGAACCTCTGCGCATATATACTACTATTACCAAAGTATGCCCCCCCCCTCCCGCACATTGCAAGGCCCCAGTTGTAGAACTAGTAGCTGCCGTCGTATTTACAATTGATAATACTGAGGATGGTCCCACGACTTCAACTTCATTAGCCGATACTCGTAAGTACTCGGTACCGGTAGTAGCTACACCGACGGACAGAATGCAACTGCCGACAAAACTAACTGCCAGTCAGTGTAAAAAGGGCGTGCAAGATAGAAGAGATGCGCAAATCCTATTTTATCAACCAATCGAATCACTCAAAATCCTGATTTTATTCGCCGATCCAGCCGTTATTTCTGTGCCAGTCACTTTGTAAGATGGAGGAAACCAGCCGTTATTTCTGTGCCAGTCACTTTGTAAGATGGAGGAAACCGTCGAGCCCGAGCCACCCACAGAGCCTCCATCAGCGCTGCAAGGCGCAGAGGAGGCTGCCATCGCGAGCCTTGTTGACGAGGTCTTTTCCCAGCCAACGCAACGTAGAATGCACTACTCAATGAAGCAGAAACGACACGCTCTCCTAGCAACAGAAGGTCTTAGTGAGCGTGAAGCTGCACGCTCGCAAAAAATACCGCGGTGGACGCTCAATGGCTGGAGAAAGAACAAAGAGGACATATTTGCGTTCAGAGGCAGAGAGAAGACGCTTTCTCGTGCGCCTGGGCGTCCCGAGATGGTCCCGTTCAAGGTGGAGCTGATCACCTTCATGAAGGACACTCGAAAGCGTTCAACAAGGCACTCGACACGAACTATAAAAATACAGCTGCCTCCTCGTAATTCATTGCTTTTGCAATAAAAAAATACAGCTGCCTCCTCGTAATTCATTGCTTTTGCAAATCCTTAAAATATTGAAGACCTTTGCTTCCTAGCAGCTGTTTCTACAAAGTGAGGTGGCATTTGCATTCTGTCCGTCAGTGTACATTACCGGTGCTACCCATCCCTACCCAAAATGTCCGGAATGATATTGAAGTGAGTTCGTTTGAAGACCAAACCCATTGTACAGTCCGCGTGCTGTATTATTATAGTTTGCAATGATTCTTGTATTATCAGCGGGTGTTCCATAATCAATTGGGCATACCGAGGTAGTATAACCGATTCCCACATATCCATTATTCCGAATTACTAGCGTATTTGTAAATGAGGCAGTCCCCGATGCCAAATAAGAATCAGCCGAGGCGGTTCCTTGATGATAACACACTGTTCCATTATTAGATTTGTCTTTGCCAATAATGCTGGAGATTTAACTACCAGTAGTCAGCTGGGGGGCATATGCACTTTGTATAGTTACAGATACTGCTGTAGTAGCGAGTGTCAATGAGGTAGCTTGCACATTTGCATTAAAATATGAATTCGCTCCGAAATATGCACCTCCCTGGAATTTTAGAGCACCTGTTGAAGAACTAGCTGATGCCGCAGTGTTTGCAGCTGATAAAAAGCTACTAGCACAGTTCAATGTAAGATTCCAGGTGTAGCTAGTGCCAATAGTGTTCCTACTGTTGAAACATTAATCTGGGTTCCGGTTTGTAGAGCTCCTGTTAAATTCGTTGCCGATAATGATTCAATGCCCGATATCGCTTTATTACCTTCTACTACAAGTGTTTTATTGATTTACGCCGTACCGGGACCAGTGATTAAATCTAGATAGTTCAATTTGGCAGCGGATGAGGTGACAAGAGTTCCAGTGAGGCTAAGTTCACTGGTTGTTCCATTGTGTCCGGCAATGTTAATGCTAGTTCCAAATATGGTGTTTGCTTCGAAATATGCTCCTCCTTGGCATTGCAGGACGCCTGTTGAAGAACTTGTCGATGCTGTTGTATTGCTGCGTTTTAGAATTCCAGACATGGCTAGATCAACAATGCCATTTGTGACCAATCCAAAAGAGTTGAGAACAACAGCTTTACTATTAGCTGCGGTTCCTGGGTAATATTTGTAATGTACTGCTGCCAGTCAGTTTTTAGCTTTGCTCCATTTAAATAATACTCGGTAGCGTCAACTGCCCCTCCTACATTTAATTTTTACGAATGAAGTATGGCCAAGTGCTACATCGCCATTTGCATTCATGAGCGTTTTGTCATTATTGGTGAATCTCCAGTATGCCATATTTGATTTTGCGCCACTGTTGTAGTCGTTACTCCAACTTCCAACGAACATGTATCGCTAGTAATCACCTGAGTTGCTTTGCTTGTAGCGACAGTGTTTGACAAGGTCAGTAGCGGAATGCTAGTTCCACTAATAGTCATTGATTTGATTCACGTGATTCCTCCGCTCGCATTTAGCACCAGAGCCTTAAAATCTCTAGCGGTTCCTGCGGCGATGCCGGTCAGATATTGTGCTTCAGTTTGCGTTTGCGCTTCAGTTCCAAGCTCTAGAGATGGTGCACCAATGACTCTAATTCCTGATATATTACCCGTTGGTCCAAGTACAAGAGCCTTGCTGTTGGTGGCATTTCCTTCATTACCTTCGTTGACGCGGTTGAGGCCACTGAAGTCAAGTGATACTCCATCAAGTAAGTACTCGGAGGCGTTCACCGCAGCAGTGCCTCCAAGAGTAGGTTGATTCGGTTGTGGCAAGCTCCACATCGTTTTACGTCTCCTTCCGCATGTACACGTATTGTAATGACTGGCGTTCGCTGCACAGCAGAGCTGCTCCGCGAGCTATTTGTCGAGACAACTTAATGTGGTGTTTTCCGGGGGTTGAAGTATCACCAAACACCAATTAGGGCAGGTGGCGAGCCTGCAGGAAACTTGTAGCCTAGTGTATTGATGTACGCTGTAGCTAGCAGATTGTAGCGTGACAGGATAAGCCAGTTGTCACCAACCTTCCACCGCAAATGAAACTGTACAGCTCTGATGCTGATGGCAGCATCAAAGGCAACATGCAGGACAGCCAGAGATTCCACTTGGATCACTGGCGGTCTGTCCTACAAGATTCATGATTTGGATGCACCAGAATCAGACATCTCTACATCTGTGATTAACCTGGATGTACCAGGTTGCTCACTGTCTAGTCGTCAAACGTGATGGCAGCGGAATCCGGATTGATATTTGCGATTCACCACACAGCCCCAATGCTTAATTCCGCGGATGGACTTCGACAACCCCAATCACAACCTTGGCCGTCAGATCCATGCCTGGCCCTGATTGGTCATGGAGCAGCTCTTCGCTCCAACCTTGAAGATTAGATCATTTCCGGCTGGCGATAGACAACTGTCTGTCGGCCTTAACAGCTCGTGAGCGTGTCCGTCCGCTCACAATTTCGTCAGCGTTCGCGTCCGGTTGTTTGTTGTCGTACCCAAATTCAACCCCTTCAGGCTGCGGCGCAGCCGCAGTGGAAAGATTTGTGTCGGGCGCCTGAGCATTTGTTGTTGAACACGTTTGTGGCCGTCTACGCCTGGAGCTCCGGCGGCTTTTGTTCTTCGGCCTTACTATCTCCGTCGCAACAGTCCGTCCCTGTTGATTTGTTTTCCAGTCGTCGTCGCACGCTGCCAGTGTGCCGTCGCACGCTGCCAGTGTGCCTTGAGATCTTGATCAGCAGCGACTGCGTACTGATTTGCTAAAATGGGAACGTCCTTAGCTAAATTAGTCAGCGATTTACACGAGTCCTCGATAGAACGGAGTCCTTTCCACTGCACCAGGATTTCGAAGTCACCAATCGTAGCGTTCCACCCGTGGCACTTGCGCTTCTTGATCACCAAGATGATTCCCTGCGACGAGATGTGCTCCAAAACCTCTTCGGTGACATCCAAGCTGGGGTCTGCATAGACCTTCAGTCTAGAGGCATGGCCATCCAACTCAGCGCCTGTAATGAAATGTTTGATAAAGAATGAATGTGCGTCAGCGCGTACAACGCGGTACAACCACACCCAAGTCACGAGCAACTTGTTACTCCTCTTTTCATCCTCTATGGGGCGTAAAGCGTAGTCGCCTTCCGTAAAATTAACAGCGTTTCCCCCACGCCCTCTGCTTGAAACGTCCATCTTCAACCACCTTGTGCATGGCGTAACCACTGCTACGCAATGCATCAAGTAAGCCATCGATCTTGTCACACGCTGGCACCTCCTTGAACTCCCCAGTACCAGGCAGGTAGAATGCTTTGAGAGGTGTCGGGCACGGTAATCCAGAAAGCAGCTTTACGGGGCTCTATTACCAGTGATGGCACCGCTGTCTGATTGAGGCTCGATTTGAAGTATTGGTATCAAGTAGACCTAGCCGCGACGAGCAATCTTGTACCCCAGGGTCATTGTTCGTATCACCTGGCGAATGAATATGTTCATGCGCTCTACCGACTCGTCGATCCACGGGCAGTAGGCGGGCGTGAACCCCTGCTGCATTCGCAGTCGTCGTGAAATTTCGCTCACCACTTCGTTCTTGAAGTGCGAGCCTTGATCTGAGCTACAGCTAGGCGGCAGCCCCAACCGAGAATGCCAGTCAAGGAGCGCTTCAGCCGTCACTGCACTGTCGGCTGTATCTGCCGTCACCAGCTCACAGAAATGGGAGGCATGATCCTTGAGCACCAAGATGTATTTGGAGTTACAAAAGCCCTCACCATCAAAAGGAAGTTTACATGCTGCAAACCATTGCGTTCACTGCAATCGAGCGTTTCACCCCAAGGCCTGGGTATGCCCTTTGAATGTAGGCACAGACGACACTGGCGGACAAATGTGGACGCCAAAGAGCGCAGGTATCCCAGCGCAAACAATCGATTGATGTGCTTAACCATGGCGGCAATTCCACGGTGGCTTGTGTACCACAATGTGATCAACAAGCGTAGGTTGAGGTCCTTCGCCTCCACAGGGATCCTGACGCGATTATAAGTGCGAGAACACAGCGTCAGTCCGTTCGGCTCCTTGTGGGGGCTCGTAACGAGACTGAACCAGTGGAATCTCTGCAAACGTTGGTCTCACGAACCTTTCATCATCCAGAGGGCGAAGCGTCGAACCCCTCAGCTCCGTCGCTTCCGTAGTTGGTACCTGGTGAGATGTAGATGGAGGTGAGCGACTCCTCCTGATTGTAGCAGTGACAGTAGCGTGATTCCCGGCCCATCTGCTGATCATTTAGGCCCCAACGTTCTGGGGCCCAGTAATATGTTCAATCACGTAGTTGAAGTTCCTCAGTTTTAAAGCCCACCGCAACAGTTTGCATTTCACATGCTTCTTCACGGGTTCATCCGGCGCGATGGCATGGATAAAACTGCGATGGTCACAAATCATCCGAAAGCCCTGTGGTTTTAGCAGCAAATAGTCTTGTTTGTCCCAAGCGAGAGCAATTGGGAACGCCTCTTTCTCAATCACTGTTCAATTAAGTTGGCTCCAGGTGAAAGTCCCACTCAAACATTCCACAAGCTGGTGCTGCTGGTACTGGACAGGTACCTTCGCATCGTAACGCTTGACTTCAGTCACGATGAGCGCCCAACTAACATCTGAGGCGTCTTTCAGCAGGCACGTAGTCGCTGAATCATCGGGGAAAGCAAGTGTAGCAGCTGAAACCAGAATGTTCTTCACTTTGTCAAATGTAGCCTTCTCGTCAGCACTTAACCCCTTGCCCGCGGAAAGGGTCAAAATCTTTCTTATGCTGTTCCGAACAGCATAGGAAGGTTTCCACTTATTTTTCCTTTCTTATGCTGTTCGGAACAGCATAAAAAGGAAAAATGGACGTGGAAAGCAGCGACTGGTATTCAAATACAGTAAGTGCATCTTTTGGTACAGACAATTATCAGGGCTAACGAAGTCGTATTGCTGTCTATCGTTAGCCACAACTACGTGAAGCCAGGACGCAAAGTGCGAGGTGGGAAGCAAGGCGTCGATCATTTTAACGGAGAAGATGCATTGTTAGAATATGTGCGATCAGAGAAGGAGCCCTGCGAGACTTCACATCTCGAGCGGCCATACGGGAAGAGGTGAGGGGGTATACGAGCGAATAATGACTTGTCGCTCACGGCAAATCGGCTGGGGTGACGAACCATAGACGGCGGTTCCTCGTAGATAAGATTGTTTTCGACAACGCAACGCCGAACGAGATGCATTTGCCGTATCCGAGCTTGCTGCTCTGTTGTGAATTGTCAAGCCAGAGCCACACGGTACGACGTAATGCCATGCGGTAACGTTGGTAATAGCTTTGCTGCAGGACCGGGAGTTGAATCAAAGCCAAGGCAATGGGATCGGATACAGCGATGTGCTCCACCAAGCATGACGCTCGTAACGGCGACAACCGATACTGTCTGCATCAATAGCCGCTCGGGAAGAGTAATATTCGCAAATCGATTAGGTAACAAGCCGACATACAAGCCGTTTTATGGCAAATTTCGGGAGCGTTTGCTTCTCCAGACTTATGTGGCATTGCTCACAGACTTGAACGTACCCGGATGGGTGAGCACCGTTCCTGAAAAGAAGAATGCCGCTCAGCTCCTCCAAAATCCCGGAGCAGTCGTACTCAGCAAGCAGTGTTATCGCCAAACTATCGCTGGCACTTGATAGCAGAGAGCGCATCCGGTGAATGCGATCAGAGTCCACAAATTTAATCATGTGTATTGATTTGCGCAGTTTGTTGCTGTCACACAAACACAGCGCAAGTCGCCTCGTCCAGCCCGAATGGCCCCAGCTTCAATCTCAATTCATGCAGCACACTGTTTTAATATCCCTGGACTCGGGTTGAAGCCTTGGAATCTCACTGTCTAGCTAACCATGCCTGTATTCACGAGCTGGTTCGTGGCTCTCTTCATCGGTACTCACAGCCGAATACACACGCCGATGGCTTTCTCGATCGCGTTTCTGTTGTTCCTTCCGTGCGTCGTCAGTCTCACGTGATCGATGTCGACGCACAGCCATTCGATTGCGCTCACCTTGTTCGTCAATGCTAAGAACCATGGACACGAACAGTCGCCAACATATCACGTCGTGAATATGGCTAACACTGAAGCGACACACAGAAAAGCTGACAGCATTTTTCCTTTTTGTCGAGAATGCTTGGCAAAGCGACACGACACCATGCGTGGGTTGGGAACGAGCAGACTTCGCTAACATGTCCTTGAATAATGTCGAGTGCAATGTTCTCGTCGTAGACAATTCAAGGCTTCGTAGTGTGGTGGAACTGCTAATTCCACTTGAATGCGGATCGTCGCTCGCTGCGATCAGAGGTTCCGAAAATGTTATGTTTTATTGAGACTGGCAAAACAGCAATAAAAATAACTTTAAGTGCTTGGAGCACCACGGGTGCAAAAATTATTGGTGTTATTGCATGCAATATACTGTGGGCTGATACTCGTCTAGCTGGGGGAGACAGATCGGACAATGACAATGCTGCACAAAATGCAGGTGGCTCTCGCGGAGTCTCAGCGACCAGCCATCAAAATGAGAGGCGGCAGATCGATTGTAGATTGCAATTCAGCTGGACCGCTGGTCCGTAGGGCTCCATCAAGCTCGGTTAAATGTTATTGCCTAGAGAGAGCGCGGAATAAATTATTTGATTTTGAAATGGGAGCTCGCAAATAAATTATTTTACTGCAAAATAAAAAAAAATATTTAATAAAAATATCATTTTCGGAACCCCTGGCTGCGATGAAGTCGTCCCTTGTAATACCTACGGTCTTCTTCACAACGGACATCATTTGCGGTTTTCGCTGCGAGTGTTAGCGAGCCTCTCCATATTATGTACGTTTTCGCTGTCAGTGCTCCACCTTTGCAGAGCGATATCACCAAAGCGATACGAGAAAGACTCGACAAGCAAGCAAGTGGTGAATGACGCTGCCGTCACTGTCGTCTCACCGATGGAGCACGAGGCCGTGCACGCAAAAGCTGCGTCAATCAGTGGTCAGCTGTCTCCAGTGACGAGCTACCAGTCGTTATTGAAGAAGCTCAAGAAGACGATGCAGCGCCATGAGCGCAAGAACATCGACACTGTAGTATCCGGTACTTCGTCACCACTTACGATCCAATGGCATGAGGCTACCCCTAAGTGTCAGCGAAGAAGGCGCTGTCTGCTCACCGTCAGCACGTTACCTCGCCAATCAACCAGCAGTGAGCCACCACGGAGCAGTGAGATGGTGACACCGCAGCAGACCGACACGGGACCCGGTCGACGTCATCTGCTGTCGTTGTCTGGTCGTCTAGGCCAATGCATGTTTGCACATCGACCAACTCCATAGCACAAGAGCTAGATGCGTAGTTTAGCGGTTAGCTTCTGGTCAATTCATTTCATTCTGCAATTTCCGTTCTTCTGGGCAAGCAGCACTACATTTGGTAGCACTTGCTTCGCGGTGGGGGAGAGCTCTTCGCTTCGTTCTTTGGGTAACTCGTGGGGTTGCCACTCTCTTTCACTCTCTGACTATCGGGAAGTCATTTGGTTCTGCTATTTGGACTCTGCGAGAGTTTATTTCCGACGAATCAGCAGTAAGGGCTTGCTGAATTAGGGCCAATCAGAAACCTTCTACTTCAACTTCGACCTGTGTCATGGCTGATGCCAATATGGAGCACCATGGTGGCGGGGTGCAGCCGGAGCATTCCATGGCTGCGTTCGAGCGCATAGCGGCTGGCTTGAGTCAGCAGAACGCACAGATTTACTGTCGGAACGTGCTACTCTGTGAGCACAGTGCGGCACACGGTCTACATATCACGCGTCATCAAGTGGTAAGACCGCAGGTGCAACGGTAACTTGAGTCATCTTGGCAACTTCAAGGTCTACTTCAAGGTAGGACACGACAGCGTGCTGGACTGGACACGATACCCAAGGACTGCAGGCAGACTAGGTGTAAGCAGGCTTTGCGTAAGTTCTAATCTCACTCACTTTCTAATTCTCCTTCTTCGCCTCACCCGCCTCCTTCCAACCAACTCGACAGGTTATGAGTGCCAACACCACGACCGCGTTCACGACCAAGCTTCGCAAGCTCGACGGAACGGGCTACCGAGTCTGGGCGCGGCAACTCCAACTTTACCTGGAGGTGAAGGACGTATGGAGCGCGGTGCTGAAGCCCGCACCGAAGTTGCTCCAGCTCGAGAACGAAGAGTCCGGCCAAGCCGATCGGCCGTTACGGCAGCAAGAGCGACCGCTGCACCAACTGGAGATGCAGCAGAAGCTGGCCATGACCATCATTCTGGCAGCGCTGACGGATGATCAAGCTGCGTTGGTGGCTGATCTTCAGCACCCGAAAGCCATGCTGGGGGCGCTGCAGAAGACGCATCGTCACGTGTGTGACACAACCGCTGGGGCTCTCAAGCGAGAGTACATGTCGCTTTATGTCGACGTTGGTGGCGACATGCTGGAGCACGTCCGCCAGACGCGCCTGATACTTGCTGAGCTGGAGTGCTACAAGGTAGTTCTGACGGACGCGGAAAAGAAGAGCAACTTCCTGCAGAGCCTTGGACCTGACTGGAATGGCTACATTGGATCGCTGGAATCGTGTGCTTCGATGGAGAAATTGCTGATCAAGGCGGCTGCCGAAGCCAGGCGCCGCACGACGCAGACGCAACGCGGAAAGCGTGGTGGAACGCAGGCTGTGCGAGGTGGTAATGCATTTGCTGCTGCTACGCACGGAAAGCCAGGCGCGAAGAAGGGCAAGTGCTTCAACTGCGGGAAGTACGGTCACTTCAAGAACGAGTGCAAGGCCAAGCAAAATTGTGGTGCCTTTGGCCACGCTGCTACGTCTGGACAAGACGACGATGAAGGTGAGGAAAGCGGTTTTTCCTTCCAAGTCAGCTCGAGTGCAGAGTCGGTGGGAGCTGACTGGATCATTGACTCAGGAGCTTCGAGTCTCATGACGGGATCGCGTGGTCTGCTCAATGGCCTGAACAAGATGGACAATGACATCGTGGTTACGACTGCGAGTGGCATGAAGCTGAGCGCTACGCATCGCGGAACGGCTCACCTACCTCTCGTCTCTGTCGGCACCTGCACACTGGACAACGTGCTGTACGTCCCAGGCCTCAAGCGCAATCTTGTGAGCTTGAGCAAGGTCGGAGCAGCTGGCCTTACGGCAACCTTCAATCGTGAGCATTGTGTCATCACCAGCGGTCACGATAAGCTACTTGCTACACGTCGCACCAGTGGGCTGTATGTTGTATCGGCCCTCAGCACAGGCAATTGTGCTGAGGTGGAATACGCGTCTGGAGACCAATTGGACGACTTAGCTACCTGGCACGCCAGATTGGGCCACTTGAATGCTCGGGATTTGAAGGCGTTGCTGAAAGCCGGTGATGTGACAACCCGAAGCTCGCAGCTGCTCCCTTGTGGGTCCTGTGCAGCTGGGAAACTGGCCAGTGTGTCATTTCCGGAAAAGAAGCCGCGAAAGCTCAAGCGCGGGCAGGTGGTGATCGCTATCGATTATGTGGGGCCAATGGAAACCACGTCACGGGACGGTTACACAGGCATGGTGAGCATGATGATCGAGCCATACCATCTCGCCTCAGTTTTCCCTGTCAAGGCCAAGAGCTCGGCCACCCAGCTGAGCGCGCTACGCGAGTGCATCGCCAACCTCAAGGTGGTGATCCCGAGTGCAAGAGTGGCGGTGTTGGAAAGCGACAATGCGGCAGAATACGTGGGAGGAGAAATCGCTGACTTCTGCAATGAAAACATGATTGCACAGGAGTTCAGCACGCCATACACACCACAACAGAACGGCAAGGTTGAGCGCAGTAACCGAGTCGTCGTTAAAATGGCGCGAGCGATGATGCAGGCTGCCGGTTTGGGGAAACGCTTCTGGAGTGACGCGGTGCTGACGGCTGCATACATCCGGAACCGCTGCCCAACGAAGGTACTTGGTGACAAGACTCCGTTCGAAGCGGTGACTGGCGGCGCCCCAGTGCTGAGCAGGCTTCGAGTATTTGGCTGTGATGCTGAAGTCCTACTGCCGAAGTCACAGCGTCACAAGCTCGACGCAAAGACCATCAAGGCGATTTTCATCGGGTACGAGAAGAGCGGCGCCTACCGGTTTTGGGTACCCAGTGGTCACGGAGGCAGTGGGAGAGCTATTGTCTCCATGACTGCAGTATTTTTTGAGTCAAGCGTACCGAGAAACACGACGGTGACGCTGAATGGAGAACTACCAACGCAGGTGTATGACGAGCCAGTGGATGGGGTCGCACCTTCTCGCTATCTCGAAGCGATCCAAGAAGACATCGAGATGGAGGACTCTGATGGCAGTCAACTGGTTAGTGACGCGGATGGCAGTCAACCTTTGAGTGACTTGCCGGAGCGCCATCTCATTGATCCTCGCGCGGAAAAACAGCCAACTCGTCGCAGTACGCGCATCAAGAAGAAATCGGTGCGTAGGCTGGACTACGAGCAGTCGCACAACGCGGAGGAGACAGCATTGGTCAGCGAGCTAAGCGAGCCGCTTACGTTGCAGGAAGCCATGGCTCGGCCCGACGCAGAACAGTGGCGTTAAGCAATCAATAGTGAGCTGGACAGCCTGCGTCGCAATGGCACTTACGAGGAAGTGTTCGCTCCAGCGAATGTGCGTCCAGTGCAGACCAAATGGGTATTCCGACGCAAGACACTGCCTGATGGATCACTTGACAAGTACAAGGCCAGGCTGGTTGCAAAGGGATTTACGCAGCAGTATGGCGTGGACTACACGGAAACCTTCAGCCCAGTTGTACGTCACGACTCGATCCGAGCCATTCTTGCTCTGGCTGTTCAACTGAACTGGGATCATCTTCGGCTCGATGTGCAAACGGGGTTCCTGAACAGCAATCTTGCTGAAACCATCTTCGTCACTCCACCCACCGAGGGCAACGACAAAACGGTATGGAAGCTTCGCAAAGCCATGTACGGGCTTTAACAGGCATCACGCGCTTGGTATGAGACCGTGACCAAGTTCCTGTGCGAGACTGGATTCGTGCAATGCCAGTCGGACTCCTGTGTCTTGGTGAAGCGGACTACTGACAGCATTGTGGTTGTGCTACTTTATGTAGACGACATGCTAATTTTCAGCAACTTGGCATCGGAGCTTGCTGCATTTCAAGCCAGCATCACCAGTCGGTTCGCGATTAACAAGTGCGATGCTTCAAGCAGCTTCGTGGGCATGGAGCTAGGCTGGAACAAGGACGGTGATGTGCTGACGATCGCACAGCAGAAGTACGCCGCCACCGTTGTGAAGCGGTTCGCCAGCCATGGTGACAGGTCGCAACCCCGGACACCAATGGACAGCAACTTCCAACGCCAAGTCGCCGACGACACCGAAGTCATTGATGAGTCGATTCGTCCTGAAGTCGGTTCACTGCTGTACGCATCAACGGTTAGTCGACTTGATCTCGCAACAGCAGTTCGCCTGATCGCACAAGAGACCGAGCAGCCGACCCGCACTGTACAAAATGCAGTTAGGCGTGTACTTGGCTACATCGCGCGGACGGCCGACAGGGGGATTGTTTACCATCGATCTTCTCAGCGTAAGCTGCAGCTGGAAGTGTATTGTGATGCTGCATTTGCTTGCGAGCGCGAGCGCAAGTCGGCGACGGGATTCGTTATATTCCTCAACGGGTGCTGCATTGCATGGGGGTCGAAGAAGCAGCCGATTGTTACGCTGTCGACCACTGAATCAGAGTATGTTGCTCTAGCGCACGGAGCCAAGGAGTGTATCGGACTCAAGCAGCTGCTGCTCGAGTTGGGATTTGACGTGGGCAAGGTGATAGTCCACGAGGACAACCAGGCAGCTCAGCATGTGGCTGAAGGCAAGGGCGTCTCGCAACGATCGCGTCACCTTGACCTCCGCTATCACTGGATTCGCGAGAAAGTGCAGCGCGAAACAATCAAGATTGTGGACTGTTCGACCGCGGTCATGGTTGCGGATATGTTCACCAAGCCGCTGCCACAAGCAAAGTTCAGCTTGTTCGTCACGCGACTTGGCATGTGCCGAGTGGGAGTGTCGGAACGTGCTACTCTGTGAGCACAGTGCGGCACACGGTCTACATATCACGCGTCATCAAGTGGTAAGACCGCAGGTGCAACGGTAACTTGAGTCATCTTGGCAACTTCAAGGTCTACTTCAAGGTAGGACACGACAGCGTGCTGGACTGGACACGATACCCAAGGACTGCAGGCAGACTAGGTGTAACCAGGCTTTGCGTAAGTTCTAATCTCACTCACTTTCTAATTCTCCTTCTTCGCCTCACCCGCCTCCTTCCAACCAACTCGACATTTACCAGGATTTTCAGTCGTACCTCCAGGGGTACCAGCAACAGTTGCAGCAGCAGCTGCAGGCGCAGCACGCGCACCGAGAGCACAAGATCGAGGGAGTCAGTATGCCAACGTATCACGGCCGTCCTCATGAATCTGTGGATGAATTCATTTTCCGGGCAAAGCTATTCATGCAGGGGAAATGCATCGACTTTATGAATCCCCAGAACGGCCCTCGGGTCGTGGCTATGTTAGCTGCCAATTTCCGTGACGGTGCAGCGTCATGGTATCACGCCAAGGTCATGGTAGAGCACGTAGCTTACCACACTCTCGATGAGCTGCATGGTGCGCTAGCGGCTGAGTTCGTGCCTCCGGACCAGCAATTTCGTCTACGTGCTGAGTTGCACCAGTGTCAGCAGCGTGGTTCTGTCGATGACTACGTTAAGGATTTCCGTCGGTTGATGGCCCAGATTCACCGAATGCATGCGCTGGACCAGGTAAACCATTTCTGTGAAGGTCTGAAGTCAGAGACAAAAAAGGATGTCATGTACCTGCGCTGTGCGACGCTTGCAGATGCTATTGCCGCTGCGCAAGCATACGAACGAACGCACTTTTCGGGTGAGCGTGGCCGGCAACCGTCAAGCTCACGGGTTGCGGCAGCTTCTGATGGACCGACACCCATGGATTTGTCTGTGGTAGATAGTCGACAGATTGACAAGCGTACATGCCGGGAGCGTAATCAGTGCTTCTATTGCAAAGAAGTGAGGCATCGGATTGCCAGCTGCCCACGCAGAAACGGCTAAAACAGGGGACGCGCGCAGGGAAATGGCGTGGCTCGGCAGATGTAAGTGGAGTATCTGTCGAGCCGGCAACGCAAGAATCTCCTGCAAGGTGCGAGGCATCATCAATTGAGATCATGGATATCTCTACCGTTTCAGTTGGACCCAGCACACCGTTTATTAAGACGGTGTACATCGCGGATAAGCCGTTTCGAATGCTGATTGATTCTGGGGCGTCTCATTGCATACTCAAGGATGGTGCCTTGGATACATGGCAGAGACTACCTGCACAGTCTCAAATTTAGACTGTGCAGCCGATGCACAGTCTCGGCTATATTATGTTCACTTCGCGCAGATTGCTGATCCATGTGGTCGGAAAGGCTAGCACGTTAGCGACCAAAACAAGTGCATCTCCGGGTACAAGAACGTACGAAAAAACCAGAGTGATTGTCGGTGAGTGTGGCGGCAACTCGACTTTTCAAACTTATCTAAGCACCACTCAAGCGGCTTCACCGCGGTGTTCGCCTCGCCGCAATGTCACTCCCTGCTTCGTAAAGCCTTTCATATGTATGCACACCGGTCGACATCATTCTTTTTACAAAGAATCATTGACAAAAAAAAACTACAAAAAAGCTTACATTGACGATAATATAAGACTTAAGTATCTGTACCGGAAGAATTCCATACTGTAATTTTTTGTATTACGCGTCTGCTGAAGAATATTCAGCGACCGCAACGTTTCTGCCAGGCTGTACGTGATACACGCCTGAGCTGCCTCTAGTAGAACACCGACGGATGGAGCTAATCCCGACGCCACTGCTTCCACAAAACGAGCACTCTGATTTTTCGCCATCGTCCAAAGACTCAAGTTCTTGCCCAGACTGAGACTGTGTCACATCCTCAGAACTTTCACCAGATTCAGATAGAACCACCGTCTTCGATAGAATATCTGAGCTTGTAGTCACAGCATCTTCAGTCTCTGCTGCGTCATGGGAGCCTCTGCGGTTTATGTGGTCTTCTGTATGGACTGGAGTGCTGGTGCGGCCGCGTTTCCTGGCCCACGCTTCGTCTAGGAGCCCCTGAATGCGTGCAAACGTAGGTTTATTGTAGAACTTAAACTCCTCAGGGACTGGCTTGAAAGCAGACATATTCCTCTGCATTCTAGCGTTTCATGTCCGCACTGGAGTGTTTGTTCGAATGGTGTAAATCTGATCACAGTAAGAATTTAGTACGATTTCAGAAACTGTTTCACAGTCTACGCAGCACAAACCTGGAATGTTTTTCTGCTGTATGCCTTCAGATACGACTCCAACGCGTCCCAGCTGTCGAACGCCGTCACATCCAGATCCGGTACGCCCACTAATTCGTCTTGAGGAGCGATGTCACCTCCGTCTCATCCTTCTGTTTCCGAATCGGACGAATTTTGGCTGCTCGCATTAGAGCCTGATGCGAATGAAGAGTGAGATCCCTTCTCGTGCTCGGATTCTACTGACGAATCCTGAACGTTCAATGATTCTTCATTTCTGCGTCTAGAAGAGTTGTGGCGACGCGAGGATAATCGATGAGGCAATTGCTTTCTTCGCTTGGTTACCGCTCGATCTCGGGCGGTAAGATGCCTTCTTAATCTCTTCTTCTTCTTCCGTGAGTTTGAATGAACTGCAATGTCGCGGGATTCGCCGTCGCTGTAAGATCTTGACGCAACGCTTGCTAGGTCTTCGTCACTCCCTTCGCTGTAATGGGGCTGGTGGCGTGGCATGGCGGGCGTCGATACAGCAGACGTCGGACCCGTGCTAGGATGAGTCAGACACGTCGTCCGAACCACGACGCATGAATAGAGTCAAACTGCGATTGTATTGAAGTTTGTATGAGTAGTGCATATACGTAGACTTGCTCAAAGTAGTGCCGTCTATACTACTAAGTATGGGTACAGTCATACTTTACAATTAGTAAGTTAGAGCTGGTGTTTTGAATGGAAAACCGATCTTTTACCGCAAGATCACCGTTTTGACGTGGATTTTAACGCTGCAAATGTGCTTCTTCGTGCTACACATTGCTCTACACTTTGGAAACCTGTGTTGAGTATGATCACGACGGAGTAGGCGCTGTTTGGCTTGTTCTTTGAACGCTGGGATTCTTTTGACTGGGGAGGGGGAGACTTTTGACAGCCATTAAACTTTAGGAATGATGGTCTGCATCCGGGTGAACATCCGGAGATCAAAAAAAAAATGCACATCCGAAGACAACCAAAAGATTTGTCCCCACCGAAATGGCCCTTTTAATTACTGTGCAGGGAGACACTCTGAGGAATTAACTTTAGCAAGTAGGTTAAATCCAAAATGGAATCAGTAAGTAGATTGACTAACCTACTTGTAAGTAGGTATAACCAGGAATAAGAAGTTGAGGGTTAGATCAGATATTAAGACGTTTTACAAGACAATGCAGCAACACAACAAAAAGTTATCGATGTAAGTAGGTTTATTAATCTATCTACGATGTCCGAGCGAGTCGCTTGCCCTGTTTGCGGTCGAGTTTTGTCAGCACATAGCCATACAAATTAATTTGAAATTTAATCTGAAAGCACCACATATATTAACTGAATAGACATACATAGATTCTGAAAATTAATCGAACAGGTTTATATTTTTTGAGTTTCTAAAAAAATCTAGGTCATACGATCTTGCTCGGTTATTGATCGTACGATTTCGACCAAAAGTCTCAGTCGTACGAGTCGCACACTATAACTTTAGTCTCTCTTTGGGTACGGAGCTCGAGACCTACTGTGTCATTACAACTGTAGGTGTTACTGCGGATCCCGGTCTGTGTGATTTGCGTTGGTGCTTCGACCGAGGCCCCGGTTTTCATCCTCGCTTGCCCGGTTCCTCTGGTGTATCGTCTCAACTCCTTGAGCTAGATGGCATTAGCTGGTCTCTTTCAAAAAATGGTGACACGTTTGCAGTTTCCGACATTTTGGCTTGGCTAACAGTGCACGTAAGGAGTGCGCAAAATATGATGAATGAAGGGCCGTGAGCACCTCGTCCTGGCAAGGCGATGGGGTTTCAAAACTGATTAGCCAGGAGAAGCTGCGAAACGGACTGGCTGTAGAACGGTCATGTCTTCTTTTAGCTCTATCAAGTGGAGAATGTTTCCTGGGTGTGAGTTCCACTGGAAATACTAGGTAGTACTAGCAGTAGCAATAATAAGTATGATCGTACGATTGGGCCTGTGTGGCCTTGTGCGGGTCGTACGATATTACTTGTAAGACTTTGATATATGTTCTTAAATTTTAAACGGTCATTCTAAATTTGGTTATTTGTTATGCATAACATGTAGTTATATTTTTGGTGTCAGTCTACTTATTTTTGAAAAACGCACCTACTTATTTTTTCCATTTTGGATCCAACCTACTTGCTAAAGTTAATTCCTCGAGACACTCTCTTGGATACATCCCAGATGTCGATAATTCAAGTGTCTGCCCGCGTGGCGATCTGACTGTGGACTGTGATTCGATGATATGTCGTGTACCCTTCATATTTTGGCCAATAACTTACGACTACGACGAAATTTTGGGTCGTCCATGGCTGGAACAGTGCAATCCAGTCATTGACTGGACCAATCAATTTATCTCGTTCCGAAATGCTAACGAAGCACCGTTTTCGCAGTCTGAAGACGCCGAAGTCAACGAAGTCACACTTGCCGATTTCCGACGCCGACTGGAAGCAGGCGACTATGTAAAAGTTTATACTGTGGAAGCGTCGCATCAAGACGGGCAGTCTACCGTCACAGCAGCTGTACGTCTATTACTCCAGGAGTTCCAGGATGTCCTTCCAGAAACACTCCCCGATGGACTTCCGCCAGAACGCGCAGTGGAGCACGAGATAGTCCTCCGCCCAGGCGCAGTTCCAGCTGCTCGAGCGCCATTTCGACACTCGCCGGTCGAGCGGGCTGCCTTGTTGGCATATGTGGCCGAACTACTACGCAAGGGGTGGATTGAACAGTCGAACTCGCCGTGGACGGCCAGTATTTTTGCGGTTCCCAAGAAGGATCCCACAACCGGAGCAAGCGTACGTAAAGTGCATTGGATTCGCAGTGGCGATATCTCACACCCGGTCCGGTGGGTGATCGATTACAGGTACCTGAACTCACAGACTACGGTACCACGAGTGCCGCTTTCTCGGATCGATGATTTGTTGGACACTTTGCAAGGCGCGCGCATTTTTAGCTGCATCGATTTAACTTCGGGCTACCATCAAATGCGACTCCACAGCGACTCGCGACAGCTTACAGCGTTTCAAGCGGATAGTGAGTTGTTTCACTGGGTAGTTGCACCTATGGGGCTAGCAGGCATGCCGGGCTCCTGGACGCGTTTGATGCGCTACATCTTCGGAAATTCGCGGTTTACACGCTTCTGTGTGGTGTATTGGGATGACATTTGTGTTTTTTCGCAGACGATTGACGAGCATGTAGAGCATCTTCGGGCGGTGTGAAGCGCTCTTCGTTCTGCGGAGTTATATGCGAACCCCAGGAAGTGTGCCTGGGCTCAGGAGACTGTCACGTTCTTAGGACATCAGATTTCCAATTCGACGATCACGCTTGACCCCGCCAAGACAGCCGCCATGAAGGACCTTGCGCCACCAACCAATCGGCAGGAGTTACAGCGTTTTTTAGGTCTCTGTGGTTACTACCGGCGGTTTCTGGCTGCTTACGCGGAGCTAGTGCAGCCACTCTCGGACCTACTAAAGCAATCCAGCAGCTGGAACTGGGGGCCGATGCAGCAGACGGCGTTCGCTCGAGTGAAAGGCATGCTGCAACGCTCGCCTGTGCTTCAGCTACCGGATTTTGGTCGACAGTTTTTTGTTACCACCGACGCCTCCGACATCGCGGTGGGAGGAGTACTGAGCCAAGTCCACTCGTCCGGAGATCATCCAGTCGCGTACCTCAGTAGGAAGCTCAGCGAAACGGAACGCAGGTGGCCGGCTCACGAGAAGGAGCTTTACGCGATAAAGCTCTGTCTTGAAAAGTGGCGAGCGTTCCTGGGAGCCAAGTTTGTGATCTACACCGATAGTATGGCATGTAAATGGTTTTTCACCAAGAAGCAGCCATTGCCCAAGCTTCTTCGCTGGATGGATACATTCAGTCAGTATCAGTTTGAAATTTTTCATCGGGCGGGCCGAACCAATGTCGTCGCGGACGCGCTGTCTCGGCCGGTGGAAATTCATGCATTGCTTGTCACCACACCAGACCCTGCGCTAGCAGCCCGCATCAAGGCACTGTACACGGTGGATCCAGATTGCCAGCAGATTTTGGAACGTTTGCACTCGTCGCCTCGGTCGGAGAGCAAGTACATCCTCGAGAACGGATTGATTGTCGTGCAAAATGGACAAGGCAAGCAAGTGGTGCTTCCACGAGATGATCGCCTTATTTTGGACGTTCTCGTCCAATACCATGACGAAGCAACGACAGCCCACCCTGGAGCGGCTCGGACGTATTTAGCGGTGCGGCAAGACTTCATTTGGCCGGGTCTGCGAACGACGGTGGAGGATTATGTGCGTACGTGTGAAACTTGCATGCGCAATAATCTGGTGAACGCAAGAAGGGGCTGCTGCAGCCGCTGCCTATCCCAGAGGCTTCGTGGGTGGATATATCGATGGACTTGGTTACGGGGCTGCCAGTGTCAGGCAGCTACGATGCAATTTGTGTTGTTGTATGTCGTCTCAGCAAGCGTGCTCGTTATCTTCCGACCCGCAAGACAGCGGATGCGGCAGAACTGGCTCGAGTGTTTTTCGACCAAATCGTGGTCATTCATGGTGTTCCGCGGTCGATTGTATCGGATCGGGATCCGAAATTCATCAGTAAATTTTGGCAAGCTGTCATGGAGACGCTTAAGGTCAAGCTACGTATGACTGTCTCGCACAGGGTTCAGGCGGATGGCCAGAGTGAAAGGCAGATCCGAACGCTGGAGGATGCACTACGATGTACGGTATCGCATTACGGAGATGATTGGATCGAGTGGCTATCCAGCATCGAGTACGCCCATGCAACGCTAGTGAGCATGTCAACCGGAAAGTCTCCGATGGAAATTGACACCGGTCGTCGGCCATTTCCAAGGTTGTGGGTAGCATCGGATCCATCTAATTTCCTCTCGGAGCGCCAGGCAGTGGTGGCCTACGCAAAGGAGCAATTGGAGAAAGCTCAAGCTAGGCAAAAGCGTTTCTATGACCAGAATCGTGTCGAAATCAGCTTCAAAACGTCTAATTTCGTGTACGTACGTGCAAATCTTTTGAACGAGAGTCTGTCGAATGCGGATTACGACATCTCTAAGGATCCGACCAAGAACAAGTTGCTGCCACGTTGGGTTGGGCTCTTTCCGATCGCCAAACGTATTGGCGAGAACGCGTACAAGTTGGTACTTCCGGCAGTAATTCGAGCGCATGATGTCTTCAACGTGGATCAATTGAAATTGTCGATCAATTGCCCGCCAGAGTTTATCGGTCGTCCTGTACGTCGCGCTGCCCCCGTCCTGTACGACGACCAAGGTAACCGTATCTACGTCATCGCCGCCTTACTCAACAAACGTCGCCGCAGAGGTCGAGTCCAGTATCTGGTTAAGTAGGCTGATCTCCCTGATTCCGAGAATTCCTGGGAGAACGTTAGTCGCATTTGCAAGATCTCACACTGGTCCTCGCTACTCGCCGATTTCCGCCAGCGTTTAGTACCAACTACTGCAGCTTAAGAGGTGGGGATTGTAGTATCCGGTACTTCGTCACCACTTACGATCCAATGGCATGAGGCTACTCCTAAGTGTCAGCGAAGAAGGCGCTGTCTGCTCACCGTCAGCACGTTACCTCGCCAATCAACCAGCAGTGAGCCACCACGGAGCAGTGAGATGGTGACACCGCAGCAGATCGACACGGGACCCGGTCGACGTCATCTGCTGTCGTTGTCTGGTCGTCTAGGCCAATTCATGTTTGCACATCGACCAACTCCATAGCACAAGAGCTAGATGCGTAGTTTAGCGGTTAGCTTCTGGTCAATTCATTTCATTCTGCAATTTCCGTTCTTCTGGGCAAGCAGCACTACAGACACGATCGACGGGAAGTCGTTATCATTGGGATGCAACAGGGATACTAGTACTAACGACGTTTTCATTAATTAGAAACAGATCTGCGGGAGTTCACCACACACAACGACGTAAGCAGCCCAGTAGTGCGCGAATCGAATCAACGCTCGACTGCTCTGGATCACAACGGATACTGTACACGATTTGCATTTCTTGCGACTTTACTTTGGCAAGTACCAAGCGTCTGAACCACTGCAACAGCAGCAGCAGGTACAAATCGTACTATACTTTGAGGCATGGCATGGGGCTAACGAAATAATGCAGGAGTTTATGGAAGCACAGCGAGATGATCCATTTGAGACTAACCAATTCTTGATTACGGTATCGCTGCTAAACGTGGATCCAAACAATCCGGAGCTTCCGCGTCCAGATGCGGTCGTCTCTTCATCTCTATCGCAGCTGCCCTTAACTTGACGCTAAACTCCACGGTGTGACCACGATTACCCATACTCTATGAGACCTTCACGGCTGATTGACAATATGCACAGTAACACTTGCCCACACGTACACCAATTTATTTAGTTCGTTCATAGTGATGAATGTCTTCCCAGGCAACGCTTAATCCGATGTTTCACGGTAAAAAAATGGAATTCGCTCGAACTACATTCCCCGGGCTCTGCCCGGCACCCAATAATTATTACGTGTACTACTAAGGGAAATGGCCAATTAAGCGCCGTGTCACAAGCACTTTGAAAAGGGGTAAAATGCAAACAGTTTCAGAAAGCCCATTCCCTCCTCGATTTTTTCGAGATATTTGCATCTACTAGCGAATGAAAACGCGTTCAAAGCACAAGGTGTTGTGATGTCCACAAATTTGCACCTCCTGCCAATTAAGCGCCGATTTTAACCTTGATTTCACTAAAAGGAACCAGTCGCGAAAATTTGCCAAATAAAGGTGTAGGTCTACTCTCAGTGTTAATATCTGTGATCTACCATAAAATGAAACAGTATATATATTACTGTAGGTGAAAGACCATTTGAGCTGATCCCAGTTTCATGTTAAGTGCTGACAGCTCAAGCCGTTAAGACGGCCAGCTTATTGAGGGCCCCTCGGGGAGCAGGGTTGTCGCGGGTTCGAGTCCGCTCGTTGTCGTTAATTCTCCGCACTAAAATGGTAAGTGTTGCAATTTTTAAGAATATCTACAAACTCAAACTAACATCGTTTTTATTCCCTTACACGACGACTGAGAGTACAGCTTCGTGAGCCTGTGCGTTTGCGGTCTCAGTTGCAGTTCGTTTCCTTTGTCTCTTTGCTTTGGCATTGCTTTTGCTGGCTGTAAGTTCTTGCAGCACTTCATGGGTTAGCCATCGTCCTCCCACATATACTCGCTTGCGTTTACTCGTCTTTTTTGGCGGCGAAGGCAGCATGAGAACTTCAGCCGCTACTACCGGTTTAGCATGCAGCCAGGATGCAAGATAGACATGGCGCGGAGCGCCATTTTTGTTGTAGATTTGGAGGCGTTCGGGCATACTGACCAGCGGCACTGGAAATATTCCGCATGTCTTGCACCCAACTTGATGTTTCGGCCAATTTTGGCGCTTTTCCATGCCATACCAGCCAGCCTAATAGCCATCACTTTGTCGATAGAATAACATCCCTCGTCGTCTTCTTCAACGACCTCATTTATAAGGTTGCACAGCTTGTCTTTCAGCGTCGCGAAGACGGTAACATCTAACGGTTGCAACAAATGTGTAGCGTTTGGTGGTAACAGCACCAGCAGAATACCCAAACTTGTAGCTACGTCAATCACATCGGCGGAACAGTGAGACGAGCAGCCGTCTAGAACCAGCAGAATGGGTCGCTGCACGCTGCTAGGAACGGAGTTGGCAAAAACCTGTAGCCACTTCTGGAACAGATACGCGTTGATAAATCCCGACGGCGACGTTGTAATAGACGCCCCAGCAACATCACATGCCTCCAGAATATCCCACTGAACCGTTTTGCCAGGCAGGATGAATGCAGGCGGTACCACGAAGCCGGCAGCGCTTCCACACGCGACAATAGAGAAATGAAAGTTGACGGATGGGTCTGTACACCAAACATTGGAGGAACCACGTACAGCTACCACCTATTTGCTTTTTTTTCGGGTTTGAAAAGCCGTTACGTCCATATTAAATACACGAGAGCTATCCAGACGGTGCTCAATAACGAGCTTCGCCAGGGTATTGAACAACGTAGTGAGATCTTCCTTCACAACGCAATTACGCTTCAGCGACAGCGCTTGAGCAATTCGTGGCGTTAACGATGGATTACGCTCCAGGAAACGACGGTACCATCCATCCCTGACGCTCTTGCCACACACGAATAGCGAAATCGCCTTTGCTTTCCTCAAAATTCCAGCCCGGTTGACAGGATACCCCACGAGCTGTCGCCCAACCACCCAACCATATATATGCTGTTCCGCTTCTGCTGGTAAAAGAGGTTTTTTTTCTTGGACGTGCCGACTCAAGCGACTTTTCTTGCTTGACTTTCGTGCTCCATTCGCGAATCCTTCTCTCAGGAACGCCTGAAGAAACAGAAACTTCTGCAACAGTCTTGCCTCTTCGAACTCGAGCAACAACTTAGTTCATTAGCTCCGTTGTAACGGGGTACGTAGCACTAAGTGTACCCTGGTTACATGAAGTGTGACACTTCACACTTCAGGAGTATGACATGTCATACTCCGGGATATTTGGTACAAGGTACCAAGGTCATTCAAAACCAACCATTGGTTAAATGACATTGCATTTCTATAGGTAACTGATAGTTTGTATTAACCTCAAACTTAACCTACCTATAAATATACTCAGTTTACAATCTACCTTATTTAGGTCACTTCGCTCTCTTTAATTAAAGAGGGGACCTGTGAACTGCCGTTCACTGAGAGTTTGTATACTCTCGGAAGATAACTTCCTCTAGCGCAAGGTGCTGTGTGACCCCGTCACACTTGGTAGCACTTGTAGTCAATCCACGCCATCGCGGGTAGACTACCTGAACCTCCGAAGTTCGTTGCCATGGATAGGAACGACTTCTCCCATATGAACGACTCTCAGTTCGAGTCGGTTCGGAAGATGGCAGGCATCTTCGGGATGGAGGCCCTGCAGAGCCTGGTGGTATCAACACCGGCTGAGCAGCTCGAGCGCGTCAATGCATTCGACGCGTACGAGCAGGGCCTCATCGCGCATGTGCGGGAGAACCTGCAGGCTCCGGCGGCGGAAGCAAACCCGCCTCACCCGAAGCCAATACGGCTGAAGGTAAAGCCGTATGAAGGGAAGGAAGGCGAGAACCTTCACTTCTGGGTCCGAGAAGTAGAGCTCGCGATGGACGCGGCTCTGATCTCGACCGAGCAACTGCGTGTTGCTTTTGCACTCTCCAACCTTAGCGGTCGTGCTAAGAGTTGGGTGTACACTCGGGAAGCGACATCCCCTGGATGTTTCACATCCTGGGAGCCGCGTTCCTCCCGGCGAACTACGAGTACCGCCAGCGTTCGCGCTTCCTCGCGTGTAAACAAGGAAGACGCGAACTGCACGAGTATGTGCAAGAGATACGGGAGCTCACGGCGTCCCTAGTGGGAAACCCACTCAATGAACACATCAAGATGACTGTGTTCATGGACGGCCTTCGAGTGGGCTCCGCACGCACTCAGCTGTTCCGGGTGCAGGCAAGCACCCTTGAAGAGGCGATTCAAGTGGCTCTTCAAGAAGAATACAGCCATCGCCAGGCGCGTACGCCGGCCTCAGCGTGGCCTGGGAGTTCCTTGTCGGCTCCCGGTCGAACAAGCCCCAACGGACCAGTTCCCATGGAACTCGGGTCCGCCGAACAGCGTGACATCCGCTGCTTCGGCTGTGGGAAGATGGGCCACTTCAAGCGCGACTGTCCCGCGGAAAGACTCCGCAGACGGTCCTTCCCCAAGCCCGTCCTCAAGGGTCGCTGGCAGAAGCCAGGACCCCGGGGACAGGGGAACGCAGGGAACCAGTAGGGGCGGGGCGCCCTACTGGGGAAGAACTAAGTCTTCGTGATGGGTGCGCGGGTGGCGCGTACCACGGGGACTTAGCCCCTGAGAGTCTTCGCACTCTCGAATCGGCGAAGAGCAGCGGCGGGTTGCTCGTAGTACACGGATGTGTACGGGGGTACGGTCACCCCTTTAGAATCTTGATTGACTCTGGGGCGTCGAAGAATTTCGCACGCCGCCAGACGGTTGCTCGTAACAGCAACAAGTTGTCCGAAGCTTTGCGAGAAAGCAAGGGCAACGGGACGGTGTCAGTGCGACTGGCCGACGGGAAGGTCGTCACTGTCCCCAACGTCCAAGTGGATCTGGCTGTCAAGTTTGAAGACTTTGACAGCCTCGAACAGTTCACTGTTCTCGATATGGATCCATATGATATGATCCTGGGCATGCCCTGGCTTGAGAAGCACGAGCCCTGGATCGACTGGCGAGGCATGGCAATCGGTGCCAGCCGCCCTGCGCAGTCCGACAGAGCATTGGTGAGTCATGTTCCCACCTCTGTCAGGACCCGGGGCGCACGCGAGGGCTGCCAGGGTACCAAAGCATCCGGCAGATGCTTGGGAGTCGTCGACGTATATGACGACTCCGAGGATGTTTTGATGGTGGCCGCGCCCAGAAGAGGCGCCGGCCAAGTGGGTAACTTAGGTCCACAGGCGGGTAACTTAGTTCCGCAGACAGCTGCAGCTGTCATGAACACTGAGAACAGCGTGTTCAGAGTGGGTAACAGAGTTCCACTCACGGTCGCCCAGACCATAACTGAAGAGGAAGACGTCGGATACGCTTCCTGTGTGAGTAACACAGTGCCACACGCGGTCGCCCAGACCTTAACTGAAGAGGAAGGCGTTGAACACGCTTCCTGTGTGGGTACAACAGTACCACACGAGGCCACGAGTGCCTCGGATGTCGTAGCGACGACATCCCTAGACGTGGGCAGCAAAGCTCCCCGTCACAGAAGCCGTCGGCAAAGACGCCGCCGCCGCCTCAAGTCGGATCCGAACTTCGTTCCGATCGACGTCGCTTCAAGCGACTCGGAGTCCAGGGCCCGGGCTCCTCCGACAAGGCCGGTGGAAGAGTGTTATCACATCTTCGATAGCGAGACGGGTTTACCCGTCAAGGCATCTGGTGTCCACTTGGAACCGTTGCCAGAGGTTGCAGAGATACTGAACCTCGAGGAAATGACGGCTGAGTCTTTCCTGGCCAACCTCAAGGCTGGAGAGATCGCTGAGATGGTACTCATGAGACCTGAGACCACTCAGGAGGAGCTGAACTCCTCCTCTGTCTTGGACGAGAACGTCCTGGAAGACATGAACAAGCAGCGTCAGGCGCGCTTGGGTTCTGAGATTCTCAAGAACCCCAAGGATCCGGTGTATCCTTTGGTGACGGAGTATGCGGACGTGGTGAATAAACACCCACCGACCCAACTCCCACCGGATCGAGGCGTACGGCACGAGATTGATCTCGTGCCCGGCACAAAGTATTGTGTCACGAGGCAATGGCCTCTCCCGCGCGAACAGTGCGAGGTCATCTATGCCTTCTTCGCTGCGAAAGCGAAGGCAGGCATGGTGCGGGAGTCGAAATCCCCGCACTCGACGCCGACTTTCTGCGTTCGTAAGCCGAACGGAAAGTGGCGTCTGGTTCACGCTTATAACAAGCTGAACAACGCAACGGTGCCGGCCCAAACACCAATCCCACGAAAGGATGTGTTGTTGAACAACATGGCCGGGAGCGTACTGTACAGTGCGCTGGATTTGGTAGACGGATACTACCAAATCCTGATGCGAGAGAGTGACATCCCGCTCACCGCGGTAAGCACTCCAAGCGGCATGCTTTGGGAGTGGCTCGTCATGCCGCAGGGCTTGTCTAACGCCCCGGCGACGTTCAATCGCCTGGTGACGCAATTGTTCCGCCCTTTGCGTACCTTCGTACAGACGTACTTCGACGACATTTTCGTCCATAGCCGTGCCGAGGGAGGCAAGACGGCCATGGAGGTGCATCTAGGACACCTCCGTCGAGTGTTGGACGTGATGCGAGCGAACAAGCTCTACGCCAACATCGACAAGTGCGTTTTCGCGTCACCAGAGATCAAAGTTCTCGGTTGCTTCGTAAGCAACGTGGGCGTTCGGGCTGACCCAGACAAGGTCAAGGCCATAGCAGCATGGCCGACGCCCGCGATCCCAGAAGGATCTTCGAAAGTGGTTGGGTTTGGCCAACTACCTTCACAAGTACAGCGCTGGGTACGCGGGCTTCGCTAAGCCCTTGTCGAGCCTCCTTCAGAAGGACGTCGACTGGCGCTGAGAGCAAGAGCACCAGGATACTTTTGACAGCATCAAGGCCAGTCTCCAAGAGGCCCCTGTCCTGGCCCTGCCGGACGAGACGAAGCCGTTTAGCGTCGTCTGCGATGCCTCCGATTACGCCATCGGGTGTGCATTGCTGCAGGACGACACGGCTGGACAGGAACGAGTCATCTCGTTCCAGTCCCGGCAGCTCAAAGCCACCGAGCGGAACTACCCTGTCCATGACAAGGAGCTCCTGGCAATGAAATATGCCCTTGTGAAGTTCCGTGTTCACCTTCTGGGCTCTACGCCCTTTGTGATCTACACAGACCACGCGTCCTTGAGGACGGCGACTAACTCGCCTCACCTCTCCCAAAGGATGGCGAGGTGGCTGTCCTTCTTCGCGGAATACAACTTCCGCGTCGAATACAAGCCGGGCAAGCTCAACGTGCTTGCGGACGCCCTCTCTCGGCGTCCCGACTATGAGTTGGCCCACATCACGCGGGTGACAACGGATCTATATGATCGGATACGCATGGCGTATCGGGACGATGAGGCTGTCGCGCCTATCGTCAAGTTCCTTAAGGCCGGAACGAGCGCGAAGTCCGACTGGCTCTCGTCGCGACAGCGCTCACGGCTCCACCGATATGAGTTGAAGGAGGGCCTCCTCTATTATCGGGTGGAGCCCACTGATCCTCCACGGGTGGTCGTACCCAACGACGAGGATCTGAAGTTCGACATCCTCGCGGAGGCGCATGACGCGCCCTCCAGCGGCCACTTGGGCCGCGAGAAGACCTTTCTGTCGGTCTCTCAGTCCTTCTGGTGGACCCACATGTACAAGTGGGTCGCCCGGTACGTCAAGACATGTGAAACATGTCAGCGGGTTAAACCCGCAGGGCACTCTTCGGCTCCACTACAGAGCCTGCCCGTACCGGCTGATTGTTGGAAGTCGATGAGTCTTGACTTCATCTTTGGGCTTCCCGCCGACGGACACGGCAACACCGGAATTTTGGTGTTCGTGTGTCGGCTGAGCAAGATGGTACATCTTGCTCCTGTTCTTGTCACTGTTACGGGCGACAAACCGCAAGGTTGTTCGTCGATGGCATGTTCCGCTATCACGGTCTCCCGGAGACGATTGTCTCGGACCGAGACCCGCGGTTCACTGCTGCGTTTTGGAAAACGCTGTTCCCTTTACTGGGAACTCGTCTGCAGATGTCCACTGCGGACCATCCGCAGACAGACGGCCAAACAGAGCGCGTCAATCGAGTGCTCGAGGACACTCTGCGCAGTGTGTGCGCGGCATCACCACGTACGTGGTCGACGCAGCTTCCAGCTGTTGAGTTTGCGCTCAACAACGCGGTGCACGCGTCCACGGGGTTCACGCCGTTCTACTTGAACGGCTTCCGCCACCCCAGAGTGCCTCTCACTCTTCGAAGAAACACTGACTCCTCTATTCTAAGTGAAGGAGAGGCTCGGAAAGCCCTTTCCTCCCAGGTCTCGGATGTGAGGCCAGTTTCGCTGCGGAAACAGGTGGAATCCTTTATGGATACCAAGCTGAACATTGTCAGCAGGGTCCGCGATGCCATGGCAGCGGCCCAAGATAAACAAAAGGAGTACTCGGACAAACAAGGAAGAGGAAACTTAAGTATATTTGAGATTGGTGACTTAGTGTTACTAGACACGAGGAACCTACCTCTAGACACTGTTAGCTCTGTCGGCAGCAACAAGCTGAAGCACCGCTTCATCGGACCTTTTGCAGTCCTGGCCAGACATGGTGCGTCGTACACCATCGACCTTCCAAAGTCAATGACGACGCACCCGACGTTCTATGTCGGACGTCTTAAGCGGTACTTTGACCCGCAGGGGGTTGCTGACTCGCAGACCCCCCTTGACCCAGCTCCTCGAAGCGAGGGCCGGTCACAGTCGTCGACGAGGGCGTCGGAGCAGGCACCCAAGCCTCGGTCGGGACGGCAAGGCTGCGGTCAAGACCGTACGCCGGAGGGGCTCCATACGAACGGACCCCGGCGCCATACGCCGAGTACGCTGAGTACGCCGGGTACGCACCATACGCGTACGTCTGGGAGTGTGCCGCAGGCGGCTCCGGACGTGGCAACAAAGCCTCGATCCGTCGGATCATGCGAAAGGCCTCGTCCAGATCGGACGAAGAGGCCCGGCGATCCACCCGCAGGTGCAGGCTCGCGACCTCTCGCTCCACCAGGTCCAGGCGGCCCGCAAGACGAGCGAGCTCGCCCTGATTCCCGGCCTGGGCGGCAGCATTACCGCCAGTCCCAAGGCCAAGTGCAATCTCAAGCACGAGGACACGTTGATGGAGGCGGTCAGCCTCAGGGCCCTGTGTCAGACCCGCAGGAGAGGCACTCGGACGAGAGTGGCGTCCGGAAGGCGCCGAGTACTCGTA
Organism: Phytophthora infestans T30-4; assembly: GCF_000142945.1. Lineage (NCBI taxonomy): Eukaryota > Oomycota > Peronosporomycetes > Peronosporales > Peronosporaceae > Phytophthora > Phytophthora infestans. The sequence goes on along the minus strand of NW_003303654.1, from coordinate 236,354 downwards.
CTCGTACGAGGGCACCTCCGCCCCAGCTTGATGGGAATGGAGAAGTCCACTTCCACGTAGAGCGGATCCTCCAGGAGCAACGGCGTCGCGGTAAGCGACAGCTCCTTGTGAAGTGGAGGGGTTATGCCCACTCCAATAACTCGTGGGAGCCGATTGAACGGCTCCTGATTGACTGCCCGAAGGCTGTCGCAATCTGGGAACAGAAGCGGCGGCAGCTTCATAAGTATTCCGGGGCTTCTTGCCCGAACGGGGTACGAATGATGAATACATACCGTACCCGCGCTCATCGTGAGCGCTAGAAGCCGCGCGCTTCAGGATGTCCCTTGGCAGCATACGCTTGCTGATCAAGTGGGCAAACCTCACACGAAGATCACGCTGGTCCAGGATGTGGGACAGCTGCTGATCTTCATGGAGTTCCCATAACTCCGTGGGCGAGTACTTGAGAGTCTCCACCCACGCCCAGAACATGTCCTCACAAGAACTCCATGTGGGACAGTTCTCGGGCATAACCCAGGGGTATCCCCAAACAGGATAGAGACCACCCCGGGTCTCGGGCTTCTTACGACAAGTCGTGAAGTCCTTAAGGGGAATGCGGTGTGGCGCGAGAAGCACACACCGAGCAGCCTCCACGTTGTCGACGAACAACTGTTCTTTCTGAACAAGGGCTCGTTCATAGATGCCCCTAGAAGTGTGGCCGCCCACAAGGCCACGAGGAGCGACGAGAAGCTCTAAGAAGAGGTCAGCCCCAGAGCTCTCCTCGGGAGGCCAATACCCTCTTGAGTTGATGGCAGCTCCCTGGCTGACAGGCGCCGCCACCGAACCCCCACGCACACGCTGGGCAGCTTGGAAATCCTCCTGCTGCTGGTCGAGGTCATTCGAGACCTCCCGGGGCTCAACAATGGCACCCTCCTCTTCCGATTCTTCCTCCTTCTCCTCCTCTTCATCCGAGGAGCCGAAGAGACTCTGATAGGAGCGTCGAGTCTCCTTCTCCTCGCGGAGTGGAGACTTAGAGGCGGTACGCTTCTTTGAGGGCTTGGCGCCTTCAGCTTTAGAGGCCTTAGCGCGCGCAAGACCCTCGGCAAGCGAGAGACGTTTGCGAGGACTCCCTTCCTCATCGCCACCGGCTTTGGGAGTGCCCTTAGCCTTAACGGCCGGACTCTCAGAGCGCACAGAGGTCCTGGGACTGTGATCACCGTGATCACTAGCGGACGACTGCACGCTGTCTTCTTTGTGCTCACTGGGCACTGGGCTGTGCCCTCCCACAGAGCCCGCAGGAGCATCATGAGTGCTCTCGGACTCGGCATCGTCCTCACTGCCCGAGTTGAACTCACGTTCTACGAACCGAGGGTTCGGACGATTGTCTGAAGACGAGGGCGACGGACTGCGGCGCCTGCTTGCGCGCTTGTCCGCAGCCGCGTCACCCGAGGATCCGATCGCCTCGGAGGCCACCTGAGTAGCCTCCTTAAGTGCAGAGCCTTTGCCGTGAGGCTTAGTGCTCTTGGCCTGCGCCTTACCGGCTGCAGCCTTGGAGCGTGTCTTAGCACCGCTCTTAGCAGTGCCACGAGGCATGTTAACGGTCGAAGTGGAGACCTAGACGAAGAGCGCACAGGTTGCTGCTCGAGGCTCTAACTGTAAAGTGAGCCTCCGCCGCGCTCGCGCGGCCGAGTCGATGGTTTTCGACTTTGAGAATGAGAGTTTGTGACGAACATCTCTTCATTCTGATTGGTCGGTAAACCGAACCTAAGTGGGGGAGGATGTAACGGGGTACGTAGCACTAAGTGTACCCTGGTTACATGAAGTGTGACACTTCACACTTCAGGAGTATGCCATGTCATACTCCGGGATATTTGGTACAAGGTACCAAGGTCATTCAAAACCAACCATTGGTTAAATGACATTGCATTTCTATAGGTAACTGATAGTTTGTATTAACCTCAAACTTAACCTACCTATAAATATACTCAGTTTACAATCTACCTTATTTAGGTCACTTCGCTCTCTTTAATTAAAGAGGGGACCTGTGAACTGCCGTTCACTGAGAGTTTGTATACTCTCGGAAGATAACTTCCTCTAGCGCAAGGTGCTGTGTGACCCCGTCACATCCGTCGTATAGCTCCGACGTCCTTTGGGCTTCGTCATGGTAGCTGAGGATTGAATGGTTGTGGCGCTAAAATGCTGGCGCTTTCCCGCCAAATGTTCGAATGTAAATATGCAGGTCTTCGTACTTATGACGTATAAGCGAATAGGAAGAGGTAAAAGTCGAAACCGATACATGACAGGCCAAAATGGAGAGTGGCGCTTCATTGGCAAACGGCGCTTAATTGACCATTTCCCTTACTACAAATATTTCTAGTTCTAAATATTTGTAATGGCACTTACTTAATTAATCTAGCACTTAATGTAATACAAGTATGTGAATTGGAACCTTAGTACTTAATGGTTATAATATGATTTGATTGATCTTCGTAGTACTGTTGTTTTGTACAGTACTGTTTTGCTTAGTACTATTTAAAATATCTTTCATATTTTTGCTTGCAGTTATATGTAGTCGTAGTACACGCTGAGCCGAAATATGAGTCACCAGGCCTACAATTTTTTGACAGCTCCTACGACGATATAGTACGTGTGTACAGTACACATCGGCTCCTACTACTAACAGTTAGTAGTTAGTCTAACTAACGCGCACGCAGGCACCGCCGGTGGCGGTCCGCGGTTGAAAATGGGGCAAAATGAAATTCGAACGGTGCATTGAAGTACGATGTGAAGACCACGTTCAATGTTAGCACCACATAATGCAATGTTAGCCAATCGACGCCTCCTTCTACATATATATTAGCCACGGAATGACGGACCCAGAGTTGATGTTTACCTGAGTCTGGTCTGCGTCCATCATTCCGACTACACTAGACATCAACCCAAGTCTCTACTAGAGAGTATAGTACTAGAGAGAGTCTAGTAGGGAGTTTTGATGTTACACGCCTTCATTTCCGCTCAAATACGAACGGAAATTCTCTCTCCCCCTCCCTTCTTCATTCCAGAATCCATTGGCTCGTGTAGAGATGGTGAAGCTTTTCTGTTTCATATTTGGTGTGGCGGGAAGCGCGTTCTCCGTGGAAGTAAACGAAAGCAAAACCGTGGATAACTTGAAGGAAGTAATCAAGGCGAAGAAGACCAACGACTTCAAAGATTTCGATGCAGACAAGCTGCAGCTCTTCCTGGCGAAGGCGGGGGGCAACGCATGGCTGTCGAGCCTCACTGAAGATGTGAAGAAGCTGAAGAAGGGAGAGAAGACTGCTCTCGTCAAATCTCTAACGCAAGAAGAAAAGAAGCTGCAGGGGGAGGATCCGATCTCTGAGTGTCTGGAAGGCATGGATCCCCCGGAAGTGAAACAGATTCACGTGCTGGTGGTGATTCCAGGAATTACAACTACCGTTGAGGTGAGGGAGATAAAAGATGAAAAGTTCATGGCCGAGCTGGCGTATTATCAACGACTTGGTCAAGAGATCCAAAACAAGTGCCACAGTTGCTGTGGTGCAATTCTCGACAAAATTGACACCATTTACGAGAAAGGGTCTCATCCGACGCCTTTCATTTGCGTGGAAGGGTCATCTGGAATGGGGAAGTCCCAACTGGCGTTTTCGTTGGGAGGCGAAGGAAGCAAACATCCACGGCCGTGGTTTTATTGGCCTCTTCTTTCTGCGGGGGAAGAAATGCAACCCGTGTATTGGAACTTTTCATCCATCGCGACTGCCTTCAAATCTGTTGTGGAGAAGGACGGGCTCGAGAAGCTACCAAAAGCAGAGATTTTGAACTGCACTTCATCGTTTTACTCCACGCAGGAACTATGGACGTATGGCTTCATTATCGAACTCTTGAGGTATAGCTCCTGTGCAGATGTTGGCGCACAGATGATCCGCGTTGAAAACGAAACGTTTGAAGTGGCCAAGTGTGGTCTGAAAGATGTCATTGATGCGCGCACTAAAATGAAAGTGTTGCCGTTCTTCATTTTGGATGAAATGACGGCAAGCGTGGAAATTCCGAACAAGATGAAATTAGAGGCGTTTCAGCGCAATATCTTTCGTGCTTGCGGTCTGGTCGTGATTGTAATGGGCACGGACGCCAATATTTCGAACTTTCTTAGTCAGTCACAGCACAGTCGCACAGGTTCTCATTGGTGGATGACCGTTGTCTCTAATTTTCCAAATTTCCAGTCTATTCCCTTCGGAGACCCTGCGAAGGAAGAATCGTGGCAGAAGGTGATAAATTTGCATCCCGTCGTGAAGGACATTGCTGATAATTCTCGTGGTCTGTTCTCGCGGTATTTTGTGGACGCTGTGGTACAATTTGCTCTGGAGGAAGTTGCGGAAAATGAAATATTCGCTTTGGCGGACATGCTAGACGCAGCGTTCAAGGCAGTATATGTCAAGACTCAGGATGTTAAAGGTTTCATGAGCACTGAGACGGGGAGAGATGCGCAGCTAATGGCGCTATCGTACACCAATGCCAGCGTTAAACTTCCTGATTTCGCGAATTCTGCTACCAGTGGTGATGATGACTGGAGTGAACCTCCTCCGAAAAAGAGTAAAGTGGGGGTTCAGAGCATGCATGTGCATTTTGCCAACTTGGTTGATGAAGAAATTACTGATGTGGCTGTTTTAGGGGGCAGACTTAAAAAAGTGGATGGAACCCGTTGGATGCCAATCTGTCGTTTCCAGTCATAGAGGAAGACGTGTTGCTGTACCTCGCCGTGCTTGGTGGAAAGGAGTTCTCGGCGTACTACGACTACAACATTAGGAAGAGGTTTTCAACAGCTGGTGTTTTTGATGAGTTTCGCAGACGAATTGGCAACGAACCACACGGAAATAAAAATGCTCTCAGAAACAGTCACTTCGAATTCGAGAACTTGGTGGCTCATGCGCTTTTCTGTGCGTCGCGAAAAAATGGTGTGCGAGGAATCGCCTTTGACGAGTTCTTCTTTGCTTTGGTTGATGAATTTCAGGACGAATTCCATTCAACAGAATTTAAAGCCAGTGCGTTGTTTGAAAGATATGCTGGTTTGAAGAAGAAGTTTGCAGAAACCATGATCCCGTTTGTGGCACCACCTAATGCGAGATGGCCGGATTATATTCTTGGCGCCTGCGGTGTTGGTGATGGGGACTGCAACTTCGGCCACCTTGTTCGCGCTAAGGACAGCGAGAGATTGGATTGCTACGTGATGGTTCCTGGGAGTGACAATCCACTATTCGTTTGCGAATGCAAAAATTGGAAGAAAAAACTAGACAGTGGTGCGATGGAGAAGATCGTTGAGGGTTTAAATGCTGAGTGTACAGGGCGAGATGGTCAGCGAAAGCCAAAGTGGCATAAATGGGATCTTGCACTCGTCTTTTGCTATAAACTCATCCAGTTCCAGCAGAAAAAAATTGGTGATTGGAAGTTTCCGGATACTGGTATCGTCGCGGTCGATTGCAAGACGAGGGTGAAGAAATGGATTATCGAGCCAGGAGCTGGGAAGAAATTGGTCATTGTGCTTCAGACGGGGAGTTTGTTTTAAGATGAAGATTCTGGTAGCAGCAGAGGGGATGAAGACACGTATGTCATTCAGCATCGTCATTCTGACGATGAAACTTCTTGCCTCAGGGTACTCCGAAGACGTCGATGGAGCGATACACATTGCAATCAAGGTGCTCGTAGGAGGCAGTAACTTAATACAACGTCGTAGTTTATAAATGTGATTAGCTTCAAGAACGTCGTTTGATCACGAATTCGGGGACTACTGGAGACCGGTCGCTCCGATAAACCAATCAGCACTGACATGATTAGGCGCAGGTGCAAGCCGAAGCTCTGGTCCGCTAGGAATGCCGTCGCAGTCTTATCAGCGGTTGGTGCGACTTATTCCACGCTCTGAAAAAGCTAAGATCTGCGACTATCCTTCACATTTACATGAAGCTCTAATCTTCTCAGCGCTCGTCGTATTTTCTCGTTGTACTCACATGGTAAATATCAACTTATTCAAATAAATTGGGTAATTGGGTGAGAAGTTATGAAGGGGCAAAGTTTGGTGCATTTCATCTCGCCAGTACAATCATTAATCCACTATACTCGATAGGGGGTGAAAGTAAGGAGGGCCATTCCGCGGAGGGCCATGGGACAGACTGTGCGCAGAGACGACACAAAAAAATCTTTTGTAGCAGCAGTTTTTCAAATAATAAAATCGAGTTATTACAAGCCGTGTCCGTCTCTAAGCGGCGTGTCCGTTGCAATATTTCAGTACACAAAATCTAATACTAATTTGGCCGTGTCCTTCCCACAGAGGCGTGTCCGTCTCAGAGACGCGAGATATTAGTTTCTTGGGCAAGTTCCTGTCCAGAATCCAGCGCCGGGCCAACCTAAGTATGAAAATACCTGGCAGACAGATTCTTTCATGAAATCGTACTACGACACTGTGGATGCAATAACTGAAGCAGATTTTGAAGTAAAACGACAAGGTCTTCATCGTCGGAATCCTCATCTAGCCGAGTACCTTAAAAATCACTGGTGGAAATACAACCAAAATTGTTGCAGCATGGACCGATTGCTACAAGCACTTCGGAGTTAGAGATACCTCTTTTGTTGAAGGAGCTCATGCCAAGTGTAAGATCTGGCTGCGCGGGTGTAGATACGATCTCTACACAGTGTTTTTACGGCTACTTCCGTGGTGGCAAGCGGCAATATCTGCTACTAGTCTTTTAGCAGAGCGCAATTCAACTCGGGTACCTTATCTACTTCAGGGAAATCACTTTGCAGCGGTAGCTCGTGTAATAACGGTGTGGGCACTTACAGAGACCCAAAAGTTGTGGTGTGAAGCGCGAGAAATTGTCTACTCTCGCGCCGATCGGGATGGATGCACAGGCCGGCTTCGAGGTATTCATGGTCGTCCTTGTGTGCACTACTTGGTATCAATCATTGAATCCAACGGCCAGCGAATCTTGCGTCCTGCTGACTTTGACAAGCACTGGTGGATTCGTCGTGACCAACAACACGCTCTCCGACGATGTTGTCGAATGAGATTCAATTCTGGTTGCTTAACCCCACAGTACTGGCACACGAAATGAGGAGGCAGAACATTTGTCACGATATCCGGTTCCCATTTGAGCCACTTGTAGGTAAGGTAGCAATGAATGCGATAATTCGCGGTGCTGTACGGCATTCCGTTGTGAATTAAATCGCCACGGAATATAACACAAAAGCCGACAGGAATCGTAAGAGCACGGGAAGCCCCGTCGTCTTTTGTCTCGGTACATCCGTCGTAAACGCGAAGCTTTGTACCTTCGTCAATAGCAAAAAGCATGCTTGCTGAAAACTTCTTCTTTTTCGCTTCATCAATTACTCGAGCTGGATAATCCTGATGACTCTCTTGTTCATTCCCTCCTGGGGCTGAATGCAAAAACGAAAAAATCGTTGGCATCCACCCCTGATCCAGACAAGATGTGACCGAAGTCAAAGCAATCTTGAGGTCGCTAACTGCACCGGAAGCTCTCTTCACACGCGATTGCTTGCGGTATGCATCGTGGCATTCCCCTCCCACCATCTCAAACACGGGTGTGTACTCTCGAGCCATTGCCTCGGTTTTCAGAGCTGTAAGAGTCTCGTCTGAAAGGCCCAGATAGACGACTATGTAGCCGCAAGCGGAAAGCGCAAGTTTGGGCTTGGGCGCCATCTTGAAAGTGAGACACAGACCCAAATATCTCGCGTCTCTGGGACGGACACGCCTCTGTGGGACGGACACGGCCAAATTAGTATTAGATTTTGTATACTGAAATATTGCAACGGACACGCCGCTTAGGGAAGTATCGCACGTCGCGGGGGCTGAGCAATGACGGCAGATATGTGCCGCCGGGAGGGAGTCTTTCCGGAACAGAGGGTGTTGACTACTTCCTCGGTACGTAGCTGTGAGTCGTAAGCTGAGAGACAAGGTCTTAAATGCTTTCGTGTACAGGTAACGACAGTTTGATGCGGTACTGTCGAAAGAAAGGCTGGTTTGCGTTTAAAATCGAACCCCCTGCTGCATCTGAAGCACCTCGCCCGACCCCTGCTGCGTCAGAGGCTACCTCGCCGACTCCCGCTGCGCCAGAGGTCACCCCACCGGCTGCTGTTGTGCCTGAAAATACCTCGTCTACTCCTATCGAGTCCGTCGAGTCATCACCAACCTGTGTTGCCTTGGCCGCTGCAGCCAAGCCTACTCCGCGAAAGCCTAGGCGTGCAGCGAAGGCTACTTCGCAAGCCGATGACCAAGTGCAACAAGCTGCTGTCCCCCCAACACTAGCGGAAGCCAAGCGGAAGGCGTCTGGACCGACCACTAAACCCAAGCGGCGTCGCAGCAGTACGTTCGACATCTGATGGATTCTTAAACAATACTAACGAACATATTTCGGGTTATGCAGGTCGTGCTATTCAGAAGACTACGGAAGTCGATCCGGATACAACCGTTCAAGAGGTTCCGAATCATCCAGCCTCTGTTCAGGATGATACTGCTCAAAGTGCTCAGGAGGTTCCGAATAATCCCGCCTCTGTTTAGGATGGTATTGTGCAAGGTGCTCAGGAATTTTCGGTAGAAGCTGCTCGCGATCTGGAATTGCCAGTAACGGAGGCGCCGATTGGAGCGGTAAATGCAAGCCGACGTGGAGTTACTCTGGATGACTTTGATGGTGATGGTTTCCTTGCTGCTCTGAGGCGTGATAGGCTTTTTGAGGTCGGCGGTGAAGACGATTTCAACGTTGGTGATGGAGACTGGTTACTGTCGATTGATTCCGATGCTGAAGGAGATGAAGAGTCGATCCTGCAAGATGAGAACGACGCCGTTGACGATGACGACTTTGGATCTGCTGATGGTGCTGAAAGTGGAGATGATGCAGGAGTAGAATCCGAAGAGGTCCCCGTTGAGTTCGATCTTACAGCTGAGGATTTGGATCGCCTCCAGGAAGACGAATGGGACGTGTACATGGAGGCAGAATCTGGTCGCGTTCAGCACGATGCATCACCTGTCTACGATGGTCCATCTGGCCCCACACGGGCCGCGCTTGCGTATGCTGAAGCCCCCTGGCGATATTTTACTTCTTCCTACCCAAGGAGCTATGGCGCAAGATCGCAGCGGAAACCAACAACTATCGACGAGAGAGTATTGATGCCGTGGCTCAGCATATTCATACCCGCGCTTGGCATCGCCAACAATCGGTTCCGTCAACTCCAGTGCTCACACTCGATGAGTACCGGAGAAAGCTGGCTCGTAAGAGCACTATCCAACCCCACGAGATCGGTTGCTTGATCGGGCTGCTGGTTGCAAGGGCGTTGGGACCTCTCCGAGAAAGTCTTAGCCGGCATTGGGTTACAAGAGCTGAAGGTGCACTCTCTCGTGGAACTTTTGGCCAGTTTATGAGTCGTGACAGATTCCACGACATTGCCAGATATCTGCACTTCAACGACAACAACTTGCAAAGTGACAGCAATGACCGAGCGTTCAAGATTCGTCCTGTAATTCAAGCTTTGCAGAAGACGGATATAGACTCGGCGCTAAGATCTCATTCGACGAGGGAATGGTGCCAATGCGCCACCGACGGAACCCAATGCGGCAAAACATGCCTGCCAAGCCGAACAAGTGGGGGACGAAGTTCTACTTGACGTGCTGCGCCGACACCGCATATTACGCCAGGCACTGAGTGTGGCTATCACGGATATCCGTCGCATATGACGGATATCCGTGATTTTATCATAACGTTGATCCGTTATGTGTTCGGCAAGAGCCGTAATGCTTTCAATCGATTAATAATTAATGTGTGCTGTTTCGTGTAGGCTGGACATTTACTGCGGCAAAGCTGACGCTAAAGAAGATTCTGTGGCTCAACGGGCAGTGGGGAAGAACCTAGCCAATGTTCTTGAAGGACAGCCTGCAGGACGACTTGTTTGTACAGACAACTTCTACACTTCGATACCGCTGTCGCACAAACTGCTCAGCATGGGCCACTGTCACGTCGATACTATCCACAAAGCCCGTAAGGGATGATGCAAGGCAATCGACTTTGGGCAGAAGAAGCGTCCAAAGCGGATGCCACGCGGTTTGCATCGTATTGCGGTTTGGAGAGATCGACATGAGTTTGTTGCGGTGTCATGGATGGATAGCAAGCCCGTGAGACTCTTGGCAACGGGATGCTCGACGAAAATAGCGCATGTCTCCTGTCGAGAGCCCGGTGGTACGATCTCGCAAGTTCCCTGCCCCCAGCTTGTACGTGATTACCACGAAGCCATGGGAGGGGTCGACGTGCACGATCAGCTGCGCTTGCAGAGATACTCGATCCAGCGCGCCATCCGGATGAGGATGTACTACAAAACCATCTTTTTGGGGCTGGTAGATATCGCGATGGTAAACGCGTTTACTGTGCACAAGATTGCGATGTGCGCTCGCGGACGGACTGTGCCAGCACATGCAGTGTTCATGAGGCGGCTGCACATCGCGCTACTGGGACAATCGAATGAGTACATCGATCGAGACGTCGACCTAGTGGATATCGTCACCGAACCGCTACCTCGCAGCGCGCACACGCTGGAGCTAACAGACGAGAGGAACGGTGCGAAGCGGCGCCAGTGGCTGTGCAAGGTATGATCTGCTTACGCAGGTCGTGGAGCTCGAAGTTTCGAGACGAGTTACTCCTGCCCGACATGCACCAAAGTCAAAAAGGGGCGCGTTACCTTGTGCAACAAGGCACGCAGGCTGCAGCATGGCAGCGCTTTCACCTGCAACCAGATGTGACACCAGAACTGGCGCAATGGGATGGCCATTCCGCCCGAGTTGTTGCACAAGATTCGCTTCGTGAACCGACGTCGGCGCGAGGTGTATGACAGCGACGATGATGAAAGCGAGTAGGGAGAGAATGAAGCGATTCTTGAGTGGTGGTCATTGTCGTGTCGTACTTGTAAAGTATAACGAATTTGCAGGGAGATCGCAACAGAGAGTTATTTGCACGTATTTTGTTCTACCCATCTTCTCGCATCAGCCAATGATCTGCCTTCCGTTGTCCACGTGTCACGCGAAAGGGCTTCAAAAAGGATATATAGTACTGATTTTCCGGCATATGTTAATTTATATATTAGTAATTCAGGATAATCCGGAACGTCCGCCGTAATGGTCGCACACCGCTCATTCTGATATTTCGCCGTTCCATCACTCTTATGACCAGGGCTCCCGATTATGGCATTGTTATTTTAATGGGAGCCCTCCTTAACCATAACATAAAATCTCCGACCTCTGACTATCTCTGACCTGTACCAAAAGGGTGGCACATTTTAAGTCATTAACTCTTAAAACAAATATATTAAGTTTTACTTTTTAACTGAGGGCCACATCGAAAATATTTTCCCCAAAAAAAAAGTGGAGGCGATGAAAACGCGGTGGCAGGGCGGTCGCAATGCGGTGACCGGGTGGTGGCAGGGCGGCGGTGGTGGCAGGGCGGTGGAAGGGCGGCGGCAGGGCGGCGGCAGGATGGTGACAGGGCGGCGGCAGGATGGTGGCAGGGTGGTGGCAGGATGGTGACAGGGCGGTGCACGGAAGGCGGTGCACAGTAGGTGGTAGTAGTGCGGTGCACAGGAGGCAGCGAGCCGGAGAGCATAAGAATTAATAATGCAATACATGTACATTTAATTGACTCTTGCTACATATTGCACTACGTAATACGAAAATAATGGATCAGGCACATCACATGTATAAAGTCATTTCTCCGGCTTCTTCGACCAGCGCAGAATTACCACACACTAATTTTAAATTTTAGACTTATCATGCTACTAGTAGTAATGTTAGAAGAGGTGGGAAGCAGCGCAGCAGGGAGCTTGCTCGTCATTAGGAGCAATACATGCGACAACCCCTGCGTGGTGTACATATTGAAATTTGTGAGAGCATATCCATATTTCCTGCGACGGAGCCAGCTCCAACGAGGTTCAACCTAACCCTTACCATTTAAATTGGCCAAAATATTTTTTCAAAACCGTACGATTGGCTGTCTAATAAATAAAATTGGATGATTGGTGATTAATACCAATACTAAAATTAAGTAGGGTCGGAGAATTGATAATATTCATCCATAAATAATGGCATTGGGCAGCTAGTGCCATCACATACATTATGTCGTGTACTGCGAACAAACAATAAATAAGAGCATAATGTAAAGCAAACCCACACGATGTTAATAATTAGCGAGTGGCCTCGTCGACAGTCTGAGCTAACCAATACGCACCATTTTGGCATAAGAACAGCACCATTTCTAATGCAATAGGCTGCAAGCTGTGGCGCTCTTGCCCGTACATCGTCCTGGCGACGCTAAAGAAACTCTCAACAATGTTAGAAGTAGGTGGAATGCAGCTAAGCAGGTCGTACCGCGGCTGAACTGCTGCTAAACTGCGACGTTTTTGTAGACTCGCCACGAATGGGCCTTCATCTTCACTGTCTTCCGCTTCTGCTGCAGTGCGTGCAGATTCTTCCAGGCAACGAAGGGCTGCAGCACTGTCTTCTCGGCCCTCGTTAGTCTATGGCCCCCTCCCAGGACACGCACACAGTAACCTGGGCCGGCGTGAAGGTGGCGTGGCGGGGGAGCGTGGCAAGGATCATAGTAGCTTAAGGGGCTTTGTTCGAGCTGCTCAAATTAGAAAGTGAGGACGTGAGCAAGCTGTGTCGTATAGCTGGCTTAGAGAAGTGCTGGTAGCAGAGAGTTTAAGTAGTGAAAAGTCATGGTTGGCTGTGAGAAGTACATAATGATAAAGAGGTTTTTTTCATAAATTATGTCGGATGATTCTTTAAGCTAAAAAAATATTAATAACATCCAGGTAATCGAAGAAATAAATATATTTATGATTTCATAAGAAACTATTGAAAAGACCATGCCATAATCGGGAGCCCTGATTATGACATGCAGTGAGCAAATTACTTCGGATATGCATTTGTAGAAACCAGCTCATTGTTAAGTACGCATGCGAGCTAAATATAGGTGCTGATTGGATTGTAAAAAAGTCAGAATTACCGAATACTCTCCATTCAAAACACCCATTTATTTTTAAACTCATCGCCTTGTAAATGCTTGTATCGTACATGTATAAACAGTAACTAGAGAATGAAGTTCAATAAATTAGACTACTTTGGCTGTGTTTAACGAGTTGAAAGCACGACTATTCCATTAATGGATGGTGCATACTCGATTCAGCATCTTGGCCCCCAATCGCGACACGGATACAGCCACACCTGATACCTCGCCAACCAATCCGATTCAGAATGTACCTGTGGCGGGTGGCAGGATGAAGAATTTTCTTGTATCTTCGCAATTTGCGCTGTTACAGAGGGCAGGAAGCGGATCGAATCGCTGTACGATTCTACACAGACGTCGATAGGACATCATCGCGATACGTACATCTTTCTGTTTAGACCATGGCCTAACAAGCGTAACCGACACTGCACTATGTGTCCCGCATTTTCAGGTGGAGCCAGCACGTATCGGCAAGCATGGCTTAAGCCGGGACCTAAGCCAAAACATAAAGGAAAACAAGCGCGAAACGCTCTGACGTAGGATCCGAAAGAAACTAGCCTGAATTTTGCTGAAATTTGGCTACACTTGAATACCTTTCAGCTAAAAATAGATCTCCTCATTTTCCTTTTCCTATTTTCTTTTTTAAATTACATTTTATAGCAGAAAATTGGACAATTTTTCTGTCCTTTTTTGGCAGGACTCATATAAGAAATAATTAACTCTAATCCAGTAGTTCTTTGACCGATACGCTGACAAGCTGCAGCCGAAATTGTATACATAAAAGCAGGAGGAGAGACATCTCTACAAAACTATCGCTTAGATAAAAATGGCTAAGCCGTCGGTGAAAGGGCGATTTCTAATTTAGAAAATAAAAGATTAAGTGAAGTGAGGCCAATCCAAGTAGTCTTTAAAAGCAGCTTCCTTGCCACAAATAATATTATGCACGTAGGCTCACCCATTGTAACGGGGTACGTAGCCCTAAGTGTACCTCTAGTTACATGACGTGTAACACGTCAGACTTCCGACGTATGACACGTCATACTTCGGGATATTTGGTACAAGGTACCAAGGTCGTCCAAAGCCAGCCATTGGCTGATGACATTGCTTTTCTATAGGTGATTTATAGTGTGTATTTAACTCAAGCTTAACCTACCTATAAATATACTCAGATTACATTCTACCTTAAATTGGTCACCTCGCTCTCTTTCGGTAAAAGGGGACCTGTGATCTGCCGTTCACTGAGAGTTTGTATACTCTCGGAAGCCAACAACCCTCTCTAGCGCAAGGTGCTGTGTGACCCCGTCACACTTGGTAGCACTCGTAGTTAACCCACACCACCGCGAATAGACTACCTGAACCTCTCCGAAGTTCGTTGCCATGGATAGGAACGACTTCTCCCATATGAACGACTCACGTTCGAGTCGATTCGGAAGATGGCGAACATCTTCGAGATGGAGGCCCTGCAGAGCCTGGTGGTGTCAACACCGGCCGAGCAGCTCGAGCGCGTCAATGCGTTTGAAGCTTACGCGCAGGCGCTCATCGCGCATGTGTGGGAGAACCTGCCGGCTCCGGCGGCGAAAGCAAATCCGCCTCACCCGAAGCCAATACGGCTGAAGGTTATGCCGTATGAAGGGAAGGAAGGCGAGAATCTTCACTTCTGGGTCCGAGAAGTAGAGCTCGCGATGGACGCGGCTCTGATCTCGATCGAGCAATTTCGTGTTGCTTTTGCACTCTCCAGCCTTAGCGGTCGTGCTAAGAGTTGGATGTCCACTTGGGAGGCAAGATCGCCTGAATGTTTCACATCCTGGGCTCAGCTGTGCGAACAGCTCCGAGCCGCGTTCCTCCCGGCAAACTACGAGTACCGCCAGCGTTCGCGCTTCCTCGCGTGTAAACAAGGAAGGCGCGAACTACACGATTATGTGCAAGAGATACGGGAGCTCACGGCGTCCCTAGTGGGAAACCCACTCAGCACCCACATCAAGATGACTGTGTTCATGGACGGCCTTCGAGTGGGCCCCGCACGCACTCAGCTGTTCCGGGTGCAGTCAAGCACCCTTGAAGAGTCGATTCAAGTAGCTCTTCAGGAAGAATACAGCCATCGCCAGGCGCATACGCCGGCCTCAGCATGGCCTGGTAGTTTTTTGTCGACCCCCGATCGAGCGAGTCCTAACGGACCAGTTTCCATGGAACTCGGGTCCGCCGAACAGCGTGACATCCGCTGCTTCGGCTGTGGGAAGATGGACCATCTTCAAGCGCGACTGTCCCGCGGAAAGACTCCGCAGACGGTCCTTCCCCAAGCCCGTCCTCAAGGGTCGCTGGCAGAAGCCAGGATCCCGGTGACAGGGGAACGCCGGGAACCAGTAGGGGCGGGGCGCCCTACTGGGGAAGAACTAAGTCTTCGTGATGGGTGCGCGGGTGGTGCGTACCACGGGGACTTAGCCCCTGAGAGTCTTCGCACTCTCGAGTCGGCGAAGAGCAGCGGCGGGTTGCTCGTAGTACACGGATGTGTACGGGGATACGATCATCCCTTTAGAATCTTGATCGACTCTGGGGCGTCGAAGGATTTCGCACGCCGCCAGACGGTTGCTCGTAACAGCAACAAGTTGTCCGCTGCTTTAAGAGAAAGCAAGGGCAACGGGACGGTGTCAGTGCGACTGGCCGACGGAAAGGTCGTCACTGTCCCCAACGTCCAAGTGGATCTGGCCGTCAAGTTTGAAGACTTTGACAGCCTCGAGAAATACAATGTTCTCGATATGGATCCATATGATATGATCCTGGGCATGCCCTGGCTTGAGAAGCACGAGCCCTGGATCGACTGGCGAGGCAAGGCAATCGGTGCCAGCCGCCCTGCGCAGTCCGACAGAGCATTGGTGAGTCATGTTCCCACCTCTGTCAGGACTCGGGCGCCCGCAAGGGTTGCCAGGGTACCAAAGCATCCAGCAGATGATTGAGCGTCGTCGACGTACATGATGACTTCGAGGATGCTTTGATGGTGGCGGCGCCCAGATGAGGCACTGGCCAAGTGGGTAGCTTAGGTCCACGAATGGGTAACTTAGTTCCGCAGACAGCTGCAGCTGTCACGAACACTGGCAATAGCGTGTCCAAGGTGGGTATCAGAGCTCCACAGACGGTCGCCCAGACCTTAACCGAAAAGGAAGACGTCAAATACGCTTCCTGTGTGTGTTACACAGTACCACACGCAGTCGCCCAGACCTTAACTGAAGAGGAAGGCGTTGAACACGCTTCCTGTGTGGGTAACACACGAAGCCACGAGTGCCTCGGATGTCGGCGCTCCGACATCCCCAGACGTGGGTAACACAGCTCCACGTCACGGTCGCCGTCGACAACGACGACGCTGCCACCACAAGTCGGATCTGAGCTTCGTGCAGATCGACGTCGCTTCAAGTGACTCGGAGTCCAGGGCCCGGGCTCCTCCGACAAGGCCGGTGGAAGAGTGTTATCACATCTTCGATGGCGAGACCGGTTTACCCGTCAAGACATCTGGTGTCCACTTGGAATCGTTGCCAGCGGTTGCAGAGATACTGAACCTCGAGGAAATGACGGTCGGGTCTTTCCTGGCCAACCTCAAGGCTGGAAAGGTTTCCGAAATGGTACTCATAAGACCAGAAAGGTTGCCGAGATGGTGCTCATTAGACCTGAGACCACTCGGGAGGAGCTGAACACCTCCTCTGTCTTGGACGAGAACGTCCTGGAAGACATGAACAAGCAGCGTCAGGCGCGCTTGGGCTCTGAGATTCTCAAGAACCCCAAGGATCCGGTGTATCCTTTGGTGACGGAGTATGCGGACGTGGTGAACAAACACCCACCGACCCAACTCCCACCGGATCGAGGCGTACGGCACGAGATTGATCTCGTGCCCGGCACAAAGTATTTTGTCACGAGGCAATGGCCTCTCCCGCGCGAACAGTGCGAGGTCATCTATGCCTTCTTCGCTGCGAAAGCGAAGGCAGGTATGGTGCGGGAGTCGAAATCCCCGCACTCGACGCCGACTTTCTGCGTTCGTAAGCCGAACGGAAAGTGGCGTCTGGTTCACGCTTATAACAAGCTGAACAACGCAACGGTGCCGGCCCAAACACCAATCCCACGAAAGGATGTGTTGTTGAACAACATGGCCGGGAGCGTACTGTACAGTGCGCTGGATTTGGTAGACGGATACTACCAAATAGTGATGCGAGAGAGCGACAACCCGCTCACCGCGGTGAGCACTCCAAGCCACATGCTTTGGGAGTGGCTCGTCTTGCCGCAGTGCTTATCTAATGCCCCGGCGACGTTCAACCGCCTGGTGACGCAATTGATCCGGCCATTACGTGCCTTCGTACAGATGTACTTCGACGACATATTCGTCCATAGCCGTACCGAGAGAGGCAAGACGGCCATGGAGGTGCATCTAGGACACCTCCGTCGAGTGTTGGACGAAATGCGAGCGAACAAGCTCTACGCCAACATCGACAAGTGCGTTTTCGCGTCACCAGATATTTAAGTTCTCGGTTGCTTCGAAAGCAGCGTGGGCGTTCGGGCTGACCCAGACAAGGTCAAGGCCATAGCAGCATGGCCGACGCCCCGATCCCAGAAGGATCTTCGAAAGTGGTTGGGCTTAGCCAACTACCTTCACAAGTACAGCGCAGGGTACGCGGGCTTCGCTAAGCCCTTGTCGAGTCTCCTTCAGAAGGATGTCGACTGGCGCTGGGAGCAAGAGCACCAGGATGCTTTTGACAGCATCAAGGCCAGTCTCCAAGAGGTCCCTGTCCTGGCCCTGCCGGACGAGACGAAGCCGTTAAGCGTCGTCTGCGATGCCTCCGATTACGCCGTCTGATGTGCATTGCTGCAGGCCGACACGGCTGGACACGAACGAGTCATCTCGTTCCAGTCTAGGCAGCTCAAAGCCGCCGAGCGGAACTACCCTGTCCATGACAAGGAGCTCCTGGCAATGAAATATGCCCTTGTGAAGTTCCGTGTTCACCTTCTGGGCTCTAGGCCCTTTGTGATCTACACAGACCACGCGTCCTTGAGGACGGCGACTAACTCGCCTCACCTCTCCTAAAGGATGGCGAGGTGGCTGTCCTTCTTCGCGGAATACAACTTCCGCGTCGAATACAAGCCGGGCAAGCTCAACGTGCTTGCGGACGCCCTCTCTCGGCGTCCCGACTATGAATTGGCCCACATCACGCGGGTGACAACGGATCTATATGATCGGATACGCATGGCGTATCAGGACGATGAAACTGTCGTGCCTATCGTCAAGTTCCTTAAGGCCGGAACGAGCGCGAAGTCCGACTGGCTCTCGTCGCGACAGCGCTCACGGCTCCACCGATATGAGTTGAAGGATGGCCTCCTCTATTATCGGGTGGAGCCCACTGTTCCTCCACGGGTGGTCGTACCCAACGACGAGGATCTGAAGTTCAACACCTCGCGGAGGCACATGACGCGCCCTCCAGCGGCCACTTGGGCCGCGAGAAGACCTTTCTGTCGGGATCTCAGTCCTTCTGGTGGACCCACATGTACAAGTGGGTCGCCCGGTACGTCAAGACATGTGAAACATGTCAGCGGGTCAAACCCGCAGGGCACTCTTCGGCTCCACTACAGAGCCTGCCCGTACCGGCTGATTGTTGGAAGTCGATGAGTCTTGACTTCATCTTTGGGCTTCCCGCCGACGGACACGGCAACACCGGAATTTTGGTGTTCGTGTGTCGGCTGAGCAAGATGGTACATCTTGCTCCAGTTTCCGTCACTGTTACGGGTGAACAAACCGCAAGGTTGTTCGTCGATGGCGTGTTCCGCTATCATGGTCTCCCGGAGACGATTGTCTCGGACCGAGACCCGCGGTTCACTGCTGCGTTCTGATAACGCTGTTCCCTTTACTGGGAACTCGTCTGCAGATGTCCACTGCGGGCCATCCGCAGACAGACGGCGAGACAGAGCGCGTCAATCGAGTGCTCATGGGCACTCTGCGCAGTGTGTGCGCGGCAGCACCACGTACGTGGTCGACGCAGCTTCCAGTTGTTGAGTTTGCGCTCAACAACGCGGTGCACGCGTCCACGGGGTTCACGCCGTTCTACTTGAGCGGCTTCCGCCACCCCAGAGTGCCTCTCACTCTTCGAGAAGACACCGACTTCTCTATTCTAAGTGGGGGGGAGGCTCGGAAAGCCATTTCCTCCCAGGTCTCGGATGTGAGACCAGTTTCGCTGCGGAAACAGGTGGAATCCTTTATGGACACCAAGCTGAACATTGTCAGCAGGGCCCGCGATGCCATGGCAGCGGCCCAAGATAAACAAAAGGAGTACTCAGACAAACAAGGAAAAGGAAACTTAAGTATATTTGAGGTTGGGGACTTAGTGTTGCTAGACACGAGGAACCTACCTCTTGACACTGTCAGCTCTGTCGGCAGCAACAAACTGAAGCACCGCTTCATCGAACCTTTTGCAGTCCTGGCCAGACATGGTGCGTCGTACACAATCGACCTTCCAAAGTCAATGACGACGCACCCGACGCTCTATGTCGGACGTCTTAAGCGGTACTTTGACCCGCAAGGGGTTGCTGACTCGCAGACCCCCCTTGACCCAGCTCCTCGAAGCGAGGGCCGGTCACAGTCGTCGACGAGGACGTCGGAGCAGGCACCCAAGCCTCGGTCGGGACGGCAAGGCTGCGGCCAAGTCCGTACGCAGGAGGGGCTCCGTACGAACGAACCCCTGAGCCGTACGCCAAGTACGTTGAGAACGCCGGGTACGCTACATACGCGTACGACTGGGAGTGCGACACAGGCGGCCCCGGACGTGGCAGCAGAGCCCCGATCCGTCGAATCATGCGGAAGGCCTCGTCTAGATCGGACGAAGAGGCCCGCCGGTCCACCCGCAGATGCATGCTCACGACCTCACGCTCCACCAGGTCCAGGCGGCCCGCAAGACGAGCGAGCTCGCCCTGATTCCCGGCCTGGGCGGCAGCATTACCGCCAGTCCCAAGGTCAAGTGCAATCTCAAGCACGAGGACACGTTGACGGAGGCGGTCAACCTCAGGGTCCTGTGTCGGACCCGCAGTCGGAGCACTCGGACGAGAGTGGCTCTCGGGGGGCGCCGAGTACTCGTACTCGTACGAGGGCACCTCCGCCCCTGCTTGGCCGGAATGGAGAAGTCCACTTCCACGTGGAGCGGATCCTCCAGGAGCAACGGCGTCGCGGTAAGCGACAGCTCCTCGTGAAGTGGAGGGGTTATGCCCACTCCGAGAACTCGTGGGATCCGATTGAACGGCTCCTGATTGACTGCCCAAAGGCTGTCGCAATCTGGGAACAGAAGCGGCGGCAGCTTCATAAGTAGTCCGGGGCTTTTTGCCCGAACGGGGTACGGACGTTGACGACACTCCGTACCCGCGCTCATCATGAGCGCTAGAAGTCGCGCGCTTCAGAATGCCCCGTGGCAACATGCGCTTGCTGACCATGTGGGCAAACCGAGCACGAAGATCACGCATCCAGGATGCGGGACAGCAGCTGATCTTCATGGAGTTCCCGTAACACCGAGGGTGAGTACTTGAGATACACCACCCAAGCCCAGAACATGTCCTCACAAGAACTCCAGTTGGGACAGAATCTCGGGAAGAACTCAGGGTATCCCCAAAGAGGGTAGAGACCACCCCGGTTCTCGGACTTCTTACGACACATCGTGAAGACCTTCAGTGGGATCCGGTGTGGCGCGAGAAGCACACACCGAGCCGCCTTCAAGTTGTCAACAAAAAACTTCTCCTTCTGAACAAGGGCGCGGTCGTAAACGCTCATAGAAGTCTGGCCGCCAACAAGGCCACGAGGAGCGACGAGAAGCTCCAGGAAGAGGTCAGCCTCAGAGCTCTCCTCGTAAGGCCAATACCCTCTTGAGTTGATGACAGCTCCCTGGCTGACGGACGCCACCACCGAACCCCCACGCGCACGCTGGGCAGCTTGGAAGTCCTCCTGCTTCTGGGCGAAGTCGTTAGAGATCTCCCGGGGCTCAGGAATAGCGCTCTCTTCCTCTTCCTCCTCCTTCTCGTCCTCTTCATCCGAGGGGTCGAAGAGGCCCCGATGGGAGTACCCAGTCTCCTTATCCTCGCGGACTGAAGCCTTCGAAGCCAAACGCTTCTTAGAGGGCTTGGCGCCTTCGGCTTTAGAGGCCTTAGCACGCGCAAGACCCTCGGCAAGTGAGAGACGTTTGCGAGGTTTCTCTTCCTCATCGCCACCAGCTTTGGGAGTGCCCTTAGCCTTGACAATCGGGCTCTCAGAGTGCACGACGTCCTGGGACTGTGATCCCCGTGATCACTAGCGAGCGACTGCACGCTGTCGTCTTGTGCTCGCTGGGCACTAGTCTGTGCCCTCCCGCAGAGCCCACAGGAGCATCTGCGTGCTCTCGGACTCAGCTTCGTCCTCACTGCCAGAGTCGAGCTCACGTTCAGCGAACCGAGGGCTAGGACGATTGTCAGGGGAGGTCAAGGGCGACGGGCTGCGGCACTTGCTCGTCGCTTGCCCACAGCCGCGTCACCCGTTGAGCCCATCGCCTCGTAGGCCACCTTAGTAGCCTCCTGAAGTGCCGAGCATTAGCCGTGAGGCTTAGTGCTCTTGGCTTGCGCCTTTCCGGCAGCAGCCTTGAAGCGTGTCTTCGCACCGCTCTTCGAAGTGCCATGGGGCATGGTAACGGTCGATTTGGAGACCAAGAAGAGGAGTGCACAGACTGTTGCTCGAGGCCCAAACTGTGATGTGAGCCTCCGCCGCGCTCGCGCGGCCAAGTCGATGGTTTTCGACTTTGAGAATGAGAGTATGTGACGAACATTTCTTCATTCTGATTGGTCGGTAAACCGAACCTAAGTGGGGGAGGATGTAACGGGGTACGTAGCCCTAAGTGTACCCTGGTTACATGAAGTGTGACACTTCACACTTCAGGAGTATGACACGTCATACTCCGGGATATTTGGTACAAGGTACCAAGGTCGTTCAAAGCCAACCATTTGGCTAAACGACATTGCATTTCTATAGGTAACTTATAGTTTGTATTAAACCCCAAACTTAACCTACCTATAAATATACTCAGTTTACAATCTACCTTATTTAGGTCACTTGGCTCTCTTTAATTAAAGAGGGGACCTGTGAACTAAACTCTCGGAAGATAACTTCCTCTAGCGCAAGGTGCCGTCACAATTCTGATTGGACCAAACGAAAAACGCATACGACGCATGCGTTTCTTATGTACTGTCTATGATACACAGCTTTATCCAACCAAATCGCAAAGTGTTCATTTAGGACGCATGCGTCGTGAAAACACCGGTTGGGAACGGGCCTATGGCTCGTTTTAACAGCGGAGGCGCCGACGGTTGCGACCACGTGTATCTTAAGTCTACGTGGGTGGTGTCATCGCTTCGACACCCGATGCTTCGCGTGCTGTGCTGTCTGATCCACCTGCTCTTGTGCTTCTATCAGCATGTCACCTCTCCGCTGCTGACGTCACTAAAGACCCCCTTCCGCTTTCCGGTGTATGGAGACTTGGCAAAAATTGTGACTTCAGGTTTTACATGGCAGAAAATTGCTTTTCAAACTGCACTAAACGTTGTATTGTTGCTTTTCCTGCGACTCGTGGTGTATCCGCGACTGGTGCAGCACCAATGGAACTGGAAAAGCTCTTATCGCCACGCCACGCTGACCTTTTTTAGGCTATCGAGAGCCTCTGCGACTGACATCAATAACGGCATAACTCCCACCGAAACAGCGTACCACCAAAGTGTGATGGTTCTTAACACTTTTGTGGCTGATGACAAACCTGGCGCGCCGGTGGTTCGGGTGCAAGTGTGGAACATAGGGTCTTCTCATGGCTCTTGGACATTTACGGTAGCAGTGTTTCCATTCCTCTGGGCTGCAGCGATATATCTTATCAGAAAGATTGTCCACGAGTCTGTACTCGATGAGTGGCTTTTTCCGGAAGATAGGAATGAGACTTGGAGCAACCGGAGTCAAATCGAGTTACAGCAGGCGCTATCGACGACACTGCTCACATTGAGCTGCCTAAAATTGCTAGTGACACTAGATTGGGTTCTTCAAGACCGCGAACACAATCGCGTTCGTTTTGGAAATTGGCTGTCTCCTATACGTCGAATCTATTCCGAATATCTGGCTGTACGTCTTCTGTGGTGCTGTATTTCTGTGCTTGGGCTTGCTATCGGTGGAATTTACTTTGGCGCGATTTCTAAAGTGCGGAGTGAATGTATACAGTGGGCCCTCGAGAGCGAGAACGAGATGAATGGCTTGGATTCGTGGCTAAGCAATGTTTCTTGGAACACACTACTCAGCTCACTCGTCGTTGCTTTGAATGTGCTCTGGGTAGTGCAAGATTTGTATTTCCCCAGCTTTGCTTCACCGGTTGGTACCCGAATGTTTGGATTACACTTGGACCAGATCACCTTCCGCTTTCCTTTCCGCTATACCCTGTCATTATCTAGCAAATGGTTCGGAGGGTTTCTTGTGATAGCACTGCTGCTACCCCTCGAAATCTGTCAATTCTTCCAGATCGCCACCTACTCGCCATCCACGTATGCCCAGTACGCACACTTAACATCGCTTCGAGTTGTTCCGTTTAACGTCACACAAAGAGATTTAAGCACATTTGATGCAACCACCCAGTTGATGTTGCAAACTGGCTCACTCAGTCGATACTTTCCGTGGTCCGATTGGGATCGCGCACCTGCATTTGCCATTCTACTTCTCGCTACTGCAGCACTATTATGGCTCTCGAAGAAAGAATGCTGCAAGATGTGCTTTGCCGTTTTTCTCGGCCTTTCTGACACTGATGGAGGGCATGCAAAGACATCGATGAGGCTAAATGCATCGGTTCCTGCTACGACCAAGCGGGATTTAAACACACTGCAGCGCTTGCGTATTCTGTATAAGCTGCGTGATCGCATCGATAATTTTTGTATTGGGTTAGCAGCACTCTCTGTCGCTACTGTGTGGCTACAATTCCGCGCGATTTGGTGCTCATCTGAAACGTATCATCGCGATTTACCTTTACAAGCTCCAGGAGAAGCGAATGCGGCATTACTTTTGCTTACCACGTTGATTCTACTTCACCAAATTTATTATCGCTACTCCGTCAAGATGGAGATCATGGCACTGCGAAACCAAATTCCCTCGGATAGTCGCTTCTCGCTCTGGAGGTCGCCACGCTTGCTTTTTCTTCCATTCCTGACAGAGTTATTACTTTGTGGCATTTTCCTTCCTCCATTCGTGCACGGACGAGTTTATTTTGACGAAGAGCGCTATTCGCTACCCCGAGCAACGCTAGAAGTAGTTCCAGCGTGTCCAAGACCTCTGCAAATGACGACTAGCCAGCAATCCTGTGATCTTCAGTACTCCTACCCTCTGGAAATTGTGAATATGATCGTGCTGGTGCGTCTCTACTGGTTTGGTCGCGCAATTCGCAACCAGCTCTTGAAACAATTAGTTGCGGACAAAGCGACGTCAATGAGTCCTGCGACACTTGACGGAATAGGAGTCCCGGCAGATTCGTTGTGGTGGAGTTTTCGAATATCATTCGCTTTGCGACCATCCAAGGTGCTTCTCACTCTTTTCGTGTCGCTGTGGGTGAGCACGGCCGTTGCGGTCTCCGTTTTTGAGCGGCCATTTCCGTCCAAGCTGGATGGAGAAGATCATGCGCTGTGGCTCACTCTCGTCACGATGACGGGTGTAGGATATGGCGATTCTTATCCTGTCACTCTTGGTGGCCGCGTTTGCATAGTTCTCGGGGCAGTGGTTGGTGGTTTGGCTTTCATATCGCTCATGACATCTGAGTTTCTGGACTCTCTAAAGGGTACCAAGCGAGAGCACGCGGTCCTGTCAGCACTGGACAAAATGAAATGGGAATCTGCTCTGCGCCAAGTTGCTGCAAGTCTTATTCAGGCTGCATGGCGGCAGCGCTTTTTATATAACGAGCAAAGCAGCGCCAAGCAGCGGAGTAAGGGTGTGATAGATCAAGAACTTCTAAAGGCTGCACATCTATTCAAAAAATGCCGCAAACGGAAACCGATGCAGTCCGCCAACGCTTCTCACGTGCTCAAAAACGACGGATTATCAGCCTTATATTCGCGGGAGGTGGATAGCTGGATGGCATCAAGGCGAGCAGAGACTACAGCTCAACTTGATTCATTGGAGCAACAGATGAACGCAATAGAAGCATCGCTGTTTTTGTAGCCGTAATGGCATTACTTGATATTGGCACAAATATAATCTTTTCTCATAAGTGGCAATTGTGGGATTAATCCAGTTAAACTTCTCAAAGGAAGTTATACGAAGGTCTGGAGTCATGCATTGCAATAATTGCATGACGTGCGGGCATCACACGTATCACAGAAAAAGGTTAGCCAAAGTAATATAGTTCAAGTACATGTTTACAGTAGATGATCTGTTGTTGACTTAGCAAGCTACATGTACTCAACTAAGTATCCGCGTGAAGCTAACCAAATAAAATCAATCTGATACCATCAGACCCAAAACGAAATGCCTCGACGCAAGTCAACTCCGTCGAAGCGGCAATTAGCACCACCGGATAGCGTCTTTAAGCGACCGAAGCGAGGGAAACAACGACATGCCTTCCAGCGACAGCGTACTGAGCCTGTGTACCTTTCAAACGTCGCAACAGCCGGCGGTTGGAGCGAGGAGGACGCTCTGAGGGTTGAAATCCCGGTGGATTCATCTCTCTCGCCCGCTCTAACGGCAGTATGCATCGGCAACGATATCGAAAGTGTCGCGCAATTGCAAATCGATCTGACACTGCTAGAGAACGACCAAGCGAAGCTGGAGGTCAAAGGACGAGAAGATGCTGAAGCACACCCCCTTCTTTCACTTGCCGATCTCTTCCCGTGCACGTACGAGCCTTGGAAATCTCATTTCATTACGTTGGCAGAACGTGGGCTCCTGAGTCTTCATATAAACGCCAAGTGCGAGGCAGAAAAGGATCAGTGGAGATTTAGCTTTGCGGTCAGTGTAGCGTGGCGCAAATACATGGAAAACTACTTCTCAAGCAGTCTGGGTCCGATGGTAGCAGCACCCCGAGCGAATCCGATGCGCTCCATGCATCGTGTGATGACCTGGCTGCTTAAAAAGATACACGATGTGGAGTGTCGATTGGCAGAAGCTAATGCGGCGTGTCGATTTCGGTACTGGAAGGAGGTTGAAGTGCTGTACGATCGCTTCGTGGGGGACAATACCGCTGCGTGTGCGCAATTTGAAGATCAGGGCTTTGCTATGCCTGAAATTTACGCCCGAATTGACGCAACAAAGCAGTTGGATCATGATATTAGCGAGTACGAAGCTATCGAGGCGACTTTAGCAGATTTGCTTCCAACGTTGCGAAGATATCAGAAAGCTGCGGTGTCTTGGATGCTTTCCAGGGAGAAATCACCCACGCAAAGTGATAATTCGCTGCCCTTGTGTGTCACATTTCGTGAAGACATTGCAAAGGACTTACAGGCGTATGATCCGCTCTGTGCAGCATTTTACGCAGCCCCACCCGGCGTGCCTTGGACGCAGCAAGAGCAACTTCGACCTTCTGGAATGGACTTTTCTAGGGTGCACGGTGGGATTCTAGCTGATGAAATGGGTCTCGGGAAAACCGTCGAGGTGATCGCTCTCACTTTGAGCCATCGAACTTCGTCTTCAGTGCCTCGACTGCTATCAACTCACTCATCTCAGCATCATTTGGCTGCGAGTGGGGATGAAGAAGACAGTGATGTGGTGGCATGCATCTGCGGCTCATCGGGAGACCATCCCATGGGGCTTGTGCAGTGTGGGTTTTGTGGAACGTGGCACCACCAGCTCTGTACAGGATACAAAGTCGAAGAGAGCGAGTCCGCATTAGACTATACCACCAGTTCGAATACTCTCTGGGATTTTGAGTCGGATCGAGCGGGAAACGGAGCAACCACGACCTGGTCAAGAGGTGGATTCATGTGCTATCACTGCCAGAGCCACGAGAGACCAACTTTTTCTTGTCGTACAACTCTTATCGTGTCGCCAGAGCCAATTCACGCACAGTGGGAACATGAAGTTTCTCGTCATGTACGTGCGGGTGCTCTCTCCGTGATGCGCTATCCGGGTGTTCGCGCTCTCAAGACCCGACTGGAGGGTGGTGGGCCAAGTGCAGAATGGCAAGTTTTAGCGTCTCCGGGTCTTGTGCTAGCTCGATACGATGTCGTCTTAACAACGTATGAGGCGCTGGGTGCAGACCTACGATACGTGCCAACAACTGAAGGAAAGGACCGACGATCTAGTACACGATCCCAACTTAAACGTTATGCGTTTGTGGGTTCTCCTCTAGTGACCTTATACTTTTGGCGGGTGTGTATGGATGAAGCACAGGTAGGCGTGGAGAATACACGTCTACAAGCAGCCCTAACGCTATCGAGACTTAGTGCTGAGAACCGATGGGTAGTCACCGGTACTCCGTTTTCGTCGCGCGTCAGTGAATTGTTCGGCTACTTACGTTTCTTACGCGTTCCGCCGTACACTTCATCGCAGGTAGAGGACTACAGATTATTGCTAGTGACCTGTGCTGATGCGGCATGCATGATAGATTCGCGGTAGATCGTCTGGCAGCGTGCATTTATCGCTGGCGCGCGTCCAAACATTCTTGTCAGTTTGAATTGTGTTGGACATGTTCAAAGGCTGGGTGGGTGCTAGCCGAAGTGTGTGCGAGGCGCTAGCTGGTAAGAGGGCGTACGGGAAAGAAGCATGTGGTGGATCAGCTGGGTCTCCCACCGCAGACTAGTGAAGTCGTGTGGTGTCGTTTTACCGCTGTTGAAAGGCACTTTTATGACCAACAGGAGAAGCGGGTCGTGTCTCTGATTCAGCAGCGGCAGCAACAACAACAGCAACAACAGTCGGTCCAAACCAGCCACATTATTGATCGAGATGACCTCTTGTGGCAAGATTTACTGGTTTTGCGGCAACTATGCTGTCATCCTCAGGTTGGTGGCGCTCGACAAGTTTGGGGCTCTTCTGGGAATACTACGAGTAGAGCTGTGATGACCATGGATGCGTTCCTACAAGAACTGGTGAACAAGGCTACACGAGAGTGCGAAGAAGATCAACGACAGCTTATCGGAGCGCAGAATGGTTTGGCTGCGCTGCTGGTACTCGAAGACAAAGTGTCTGAGGCCGCACTCAAGTATTTGGCTGTCATGAAACTAATTCGCACCAACTGGCCACAATTCCGTGCTGATCTGCTTCCGCGACTACACATTTTACAAAACCTCGAGAAGTGCGTTTGTCAGCTCTACTCACTACGTGAAAGTGGCGTGGATGACGAGAGCGAATCACTGTCCGATATGGGCAGCGCTGTGGACCCGAAGAAGGTATGCCTGCTTCCAGAGCTCCCGTCGCTTCAGAAACGTGTCTCGTTCACGGGACTACTGCCTGACTCGGATGATCTGAGTGATGAAGAGCACAAAGATATTAGTCGCGAATGTGCCTTGCTGGGACAAAGCGCCAGGCAAATCCGGCAGTACTACCTACTCCAAGCAGACATGAAGCATACGCGAGCTCTTACAAACTTCAGAGCGGCTTTTCAAATGATCGACGATAGCCAACAGCATTCCACACGAGCCAAGACAGAATTGTTGTGTTCTTCGGGGAATTGGTGGAGTGATGCGCTGGCCATCATTGAACAGAGTGAGCAAGGCAGCGGTGCGCAACTTGTAGACAGAGTGCAAGCCCGGCTTTCTGGCTTCGATACGCGTTGGGGGACAACCTTTTGCTCTCAACTTGTCAGCGCGCGGTCTCTGAGACTTTTACTCGTGCGCGAGCTGGAAGTCTTGGCAATACGGCGTCGCGATCTTTTTAAACGTCTCACAGCCCTGAGTGAAGACACACCGACGGACTCGGACGTGGAGCTATCTGGCAATTGCAAAAAATGTCGGGATGGTGGAACTGGTCCAGTTTGTATCCACTGTCAGCTGTACAAAGAGCTGGATGCGTATCGGCGACACTTTCTTGGAGTCGATAAAACTTCCTTTATCAACACGAGGATTGTGGATTTGTTCGATGATGACATGGTGGACGAGGACACTGCAAACGACAGTAGTGGTGGATTGTCGACGTCTCTGTTTATGGAGATTTTCAAGGAAATTTCGAGCTGTGCTCGCAGTGCACTACGCGGACAGGAGGATGGCAGAGGGCTAGCTCTCGTAATTCAGACTGGTATGCAGACAGAGACGGACTTCTGGCTAAACCTACAGCGTGAATGGCAAGCTGGAAAAAAGCTGTTTCAGGCGCAGCATCAGCGTTTGGGAGCGCTGGATGAGCTAGTCATGGCTTGTAGCCAGCTACGTCTGCGGCATCCTGATGAACCACCAGGACGCACTAAAGCTGAGCGATTGTATAAACTGGAGCGCGTTGAGGTCCCCGTTCGTGTAGCTGAGTTGGAAGCAGAACGCGTGGCAGCTGACTTAGCTCTGAAGGACAAATTGGCTCAGCTGCGATATTTATTGCAACTTCGAAGCGAGTCGAGTACCCGTCAAGCGCATGATCTCGAAGCAAGCGCGGAGTCTTCGTCTGTTCGTCCAGTATGCGCTGTTTGTCTCCAGGAACTCCCGCAGAGACGCGCCGTGCTTCCATGTGCACACGTGTTCTGCACGAGGTGTGTATCGGACCTGAAAGGAGATCGCCAACATGCCAGGAAGAATATCCGCTGTCCGACGTGCCGCCGTGTCTGTGCTATCGAAAATGTCACCATTGTTGTGGAAAGGCTAGCGTCAGAGTCCACTTCAATTAACTTGGAGGATTTTAGTCAAGGTGAAGCCATTTCTGAAGTCCCAAGCCATCCTTCACCCTTACACTGTGACGGTGGGAGTCTGGGATCTAAGCTGGACGCATTGCTGGAGCGAGTGGAAATGCTTCGACAAGAGAACCCCAGTGTGAAATGTTTGTTGTTCTCGCAGTGGTCTCAGATGTTGGAGCTGGTGATGCAACCGCTGCGTCGAGTTGGGGTGTACTGCTTTATGTACGGGACAAAGCGGCAACTGCCAAAGCTTCTGGCGCAGTTTCAGGCTTGTCCGGCGGCCTGTGTACTGGCACTTCCATTTAAAGTAGGCGCTAATGGGCTGAACATCGTGGAAGCGACCGAGGTGCTTCTTATTGAGCCTCTGCTCAGTAGTAGCATTGAAGCACAAGCTGTCAACCGTGTTCATCGTCTGGGCCAGACCCGACAAACGCGTGTCCACCGATTTATCGTCCAGGGCTCAGTTGAGGAGCGTATCTTTCGACTTGGTCACAAGCTCAAGGATCACGGCGCAGAAGACGACCAGGAGAGCAAGGAAGAAATCAACGACGAAGATGAGGGACTGCAACGTTTGGGTGTGGCTCCTGGACGCAAAGAACAGGAGAAGCTCACCATGCAAGACTTGCAGGAGCTACTTCGTGGAAACGCTGACGATTCTGTCCCGAGTTCAGCAGCAACGGCGGTTTTCTGGGAAGAACTGGTGATGTTAAACGGGAATTGCGTCACTCGTTCTGCAGCCTTCGAGTTCTTGGAGCGTCGACATGCTACGCAAGTACGAGTTGAAAGCGAAGGTCGAATTCGTGGACCACAAACGAAATTATTTGACAAGTTGATGGACCTTCTTATCGCTGGTGAGCTACTTGGGCTTTCGTATGCCGATGATTCGAATAATGTCGACGTATTTAAACGAATTGGTCCCGATCTTCTCCACAACCAACAAGCACAGATCGAGGAACAAGTTCGAGTGTGGAGAAATGCGCAAGGGGACAATGCAATGTAAGTGGGGATGAAAAGAGACGCAGCGTGGTTACCGGTATAGGAATTGAAAAGATCGCATTCAGATAAAGAACACAATATCAACATCACAACGCCGTTCTCGTTACTAAACGACTCAGGTAAACAACCCACAGCGATAGTTCAAATTGTTTTGCTACCAGTTTGGATCCGATCAGAAGCACACCGTGCGGGATTCAAACCTTGCTGCGGGCTCGATAAGGAGCTCGGACTACCCGTAATTCTCGGTCAAACGACCGAGTCATACTTTAAACAATATCAGTAGGTCGCTTCGTTTCGATGACGAAGCCTCAGTAATAGTCTCCATGTCACTTCTTAGGTGGAAGACACAACACACGACCCAATGCGCGGTGTACCTCAGTCTTCACTTCCGGGCCAGGGAATAGTTCGCCGTCGACGCACATGAGATCGTCTGAATTGCTTGCACGCACCGAGAGCGCACGTGTGCGGATTAGCTGCACGCGATCCACGTCCAAGTGGGAGCCATCCTCAATCCCCATCATCAGCTTAGCAAGTCCCAAGCGCGAGTAACTATCTCCAGAAACGAGCATCATTTGGAGGTAGCCATCAGAAATATCCGCAGTGGGCGCAATGTGAGCATCCGCAGCAGCATGAGAGACGTTCATACCCCAGAACATGTAAAACGGGCCATCCACCTCCACCCACTGCTCAGATTCTTCCTCGTCTTTCTCCTTGTCCAGACACACGCATGTCGGTTTAGCTGTTGTCTCTCCATTAAACATCTCGTGGTACTTTGCCGGCTGAGGCTCATCGTCTTTGGAGACGAGATATCGTAGCCGACCAGGATAATTCGTCTGTCCAAAGCCGAAGATCTGCAAGGTGGACGATATGAGGAAGCGCATGTCCCCGAAGTAGCGATATCGCTCGGATTTGATGTCCATGTCGGCGATAAATGCCCATTCAAGCGACAAGAACCCGTGCATGGTCTTGCCATCGCCGTTCGTCGCAGTGAACAGGTCCAGCTCTTGAACTTGACCCTTCGCGAGAGAATAGGCTGCGTTAATTGCGTCGAAGCGCTCACCGACACGCGACAATAGCGACGCAGACAGACCGTTGCCAGATCCACCCGGGATGACCTGTCACGGCAAGAAATACTGCGTCAAAACTATCCATATAAACGGCAGAAAGAGAGAAACGAACGAGCACACGCACCCCAAGTGGCTGTAGAATCGCTTGTTGCCAGTCCTTACGGTTCATCAATCCTTGCAGCACTGCAACAACAATCAACACCGTCAGCTCTTCTTATAAACCGCTGCAATCGAATCCCAGTCCACTCACTCTCGGACAGCAGTCCATCGCCTCCGACTGCCACAATACAGTCATACTGGTTCAGCGGTACATCTGCCGTGATCTCGGTCGCATGCGCTGCCTTTTTCGTGATAATCGTCTCCACCACCACATTGGCCTGCTCCAATATCGGCGCCACCTCCTTCTCGAACGTCAGCTGCGCATTACCCTTGCCTCCAGCAGGATTAATCACCACCATGAACTACAGCAGATTGAATCATCAGTATCAACTTCCTCCCTTCTATCCACTAGATTTCAGTCAGCTCACCTTACGAGGCGGCAAGGATCCATACGGATCCAGCAGCTTCTCCGTCGCCTTGATACCCTGTTCGACTCTCGGGTCGGCCAGGAACCTGATGGCTTTCACTGTTCTCATAGCCGCAGCATCTCCGTCTGCGTCATCACACCTAAATACCCACTGCACAAGCGTCCTCTCCACCCCAGGTTTACTAGCCGTGAGCGCCGTGGGCAACACCGCTTTGGCTAAGGACGTCAGTCTACCGAGAAGCCCTCCCGAGCCTTCGCTCTCGAGCTTGGACACGCATCCAAAGACCACAAACTCCTTCTCCTCGCCGTACTCGTCGCCCTCGTACACCGACACGAAGCGGCGACGAATGCCACTAGTGGACTCAGACGCACCGATTATCGAGCCCCAGGGGATCACGTCGGGCTCCGACGACGAGCCCACAGAGCGCAGTTCGATGCCCTTGGCCGTCAGCAGCAGGCGCTTGTGCTCATCAGCACGCCGTTGACTCGCGTACACACGGCAGCTCACAGACACGGAGCCTTGGGGCCAATGCTTACGCAGGTATGCTTCCATGTCTCGATTCCGTAATGAAAGTTCCCGAGACACTCCGACCCCGGACAGAGACTCCATACAAAAAAGAAGAGTGTCCGGATGATTATGAGCATGTAGCCGTAACCGTCATACACTTGCACAACAGTGTACATAATGCACCATCGATAAATAAGTTATGTAATGCATTCATCAGTACTTTATGCGCTCGTCATGAGCTGTTTGAGCTCCAAATCGGAGCGAACGCGAGTCTCCTGGCCCTCGGGGGTGACACAGGCCATCTGTCCGTCCGGAAAGTAGCGAATCTTCTTCTGGTTGAGCAGCGTCACCTCCCGCAAGCCGTCGGGCTTCTCCAACATTGTGGTTCCGTCCGGAAACACAGAGAACTCGTCGCCATTCGGGCGGATTGTCTTCTTGATGCCGTCAGCAAACTGGATTTCCGTCGTTCCGTCCGGCAGACTCGTCTCGATCTGCTGATTCGGGAACTCATATACTTTCCTGTTGTCCGGATATGTTGTCAGCTTCGTCTGAGCCTCGTGGTAGTAATATACACTGATCCCAGTGTCTGAGAAGACCTGCAGCAACAACAAACCAGCGTTAGTCTTAGATTATCCAGCACTCTTTAACCTTGGACGACCAGCTCACCTCTTTGTGGTCACCGTTCGTGAATCTGATGACGACGTGGCCGTTTGCGTCGATCTCCTTCTCGTTGCCGTCTGGGAAGATGATTCTCTTGCTGCCGTCCGTAAACAGCAGCTCTTTCTTCCCACCCGGATGGTCAATCTCTTGCGCGACCGTCTTGTTTTCGGACAGAGACAAAGTTGATACGGAGGTGGCATTATCACCTGAGTAACCAGCAGTATGCAGTGCTTTATCGTCTTCAGCATCAGGCAGTGCCCATTCATAAGTAGCAGCGGCACTCGCAAAGCCGGTTTCGTTGGCACTTTCAAGGCTCCCTAGCTCGCTCGCAGGGTGGGAATCCTCTCGATCCAAACTGTACCGCTTCGGGTTGTACACGTCCGCTTGGAGGTGTTCAGAGGTTGGCGTAAATGCGTCACGGTCTTGAGTTAAGCCATCGTCACGAGGGAAATTCCACCGTTGTAGCAGCTCGTCAGCTGTTCCTTTGATTGCGAAAACGTCACCTACCGTACGGAGTTCGTTCTTCTCTCTGATTGCAGAAATAATCTCAGGTTTTGAACCTGATCTGGGCGGTTCTTGCTGCTCTTTTAGCAATCGCTCGTACTTGTCCCACTGCTCCAAACGATCTTTCTCAAGGAATTTGACTTCATCACTGAGCTCCCGGTTTTTCTCCTCAAGTTCCTGTACATGACGCAACAGCGCAACAGTTAAGCTAAGGACAACTTAACCAACCCCATACAATAGACCCAACACATACCGCAACACGCTGTCGCAAGTTGTCGTTCGCAGCCTTCAGCTTACTCACACGATCTTTCTCGTCAAGCTGCATCTTCACAATCTGCGCCTTGAGCATCTCCACTTCGCTGCAGTCTTTGCGATCTTGATGAGCTATCGTTGCATTCATCCGCAGCTTCCATTGTCGCTCCTGCAACTTCTCCTCTTTCTTCATTTTGGCTCGCTCCCGTTCCCACTCCTTCTCGAGCAGAACGCGCTGTTCCTGCTGATATCGGACAAACTCGTCCCGTTCGGTAGCTAGCTTCTTCACTTCTTGGTCGTAATAATCCCTGCGCTTCTGAAGCTGAAGTGTCTCGGATTTGTAGAACTTGACTTCCTCCTCCAGCTCATACAGTTTCTCTTCGATCACAGCTGGCAATACTAAACCAGCGGAGCCTGTAGGCGGTGCTCGATCTCGAGGCTGCGTCAGCTTCCCTGTATTTGCTCCTGATTCTGGCTTGGCTGGGGTGCGCGAGGGCACGGTAGATTTCGGTTTCGGCGGTCCCGTTCCTTTCCTTTTGCCCGTCGTCGCCCGTGCAACGGGTGGATTTTGCTTACCACGTAGCTTCTGCTTCAGCGTCGATAAAGATTTGTCCTGAGCAGCCGGTGGCGGTGGTGGAGATACATGTAGGTTCTTCTTGTTTCTGCCATATCCAGCATTGATCGAGCCTCCTTCTTTTCCATCGGAACGCATGCTAGAATCATCACTTTCATCCTGGTTAGCGCCTCCGAATACTTGCTGGACCAATGACGAGACAGGTGCCTCCCCTTCAGGTGTGTTCATTGCAAGACCGTCGTCGTCCGGGTCAGCGAAATATACGCCGCGTCTAGTTGTTTGCTGCCTGGTGGTTGTGCCAACTGGATCATTACTCTGGTTGTTCTTACGAGTTAACAAGTCACCGACACTAGAAGACTGTTCATGCTCCAAGCTTTGTCGTGGCTGAAATAATAACCCCTCGTCCCACGGCACAGAATCGTCAAAGCTAAGAGCACTCAAGTCTGAAGGTGGGCTGCCGTAATCGTTCCCGTATCCAAAATGAGAGCGAAGCTGGTTGGCAAATCTGTCGTCTTCAGCCACCCAGTCATCGTTTGACAGGGCTGAGTGGTCGTCAAACACAAGCGCCGAGTCCGCTCCTTCGTCCAAACTATCGTCAAAAATCGACTCCGCTTCGGCATTTTGCCACCTCGACTGCTCTTGATCATGAAGCTCCGACACGAACGAAGAGTACGGAAGACCCCAGTGGCCAGTCTGGTTGTCATGGACCTGATCTTGTCGGTCCTCTTGCTGCTGCTTCTCCTTCAAGTATGCGTCCTTTCTCTGCCGCCAGATCCCGCTCAAATCGCCTCGACTTCTGCCATTCTCATTGGCTTCACGTTGCTGCTTTGCCTCGTACGATTGCCGCACAGTTCTCAAGCCCATGTCAGTACTCGTTGTAGAGCGGAATGATGCGTTCTTCCACGATGCAAAAATCTTCATTCTGCTGCCTCCTCTGCAGCTTTTCGTCTACGTCATTATCAACTTGATTACTGTATTGTTTCCGTCGAATCGGCGACACTGGTGGTGAAAGCGTCTGTGACGGTGTTGGGGCAGTCCGAATCTGCTGCGTCGGTGTCGCGACTGGAGACAACGTTTTCGATGACGAGGCGGACGAGGGCCTTCTCCTTCTCTGCTGTTGCGTTGGTTGCCTCTTCTGAGTCACTGAAGCTGTCCTACTGATAGTCTTTTCTTCTTCTCCCTTGGACACGAGCGTGTGTTTAACTACCTTCTGCTTAGCATCTGGTTGCCGCATCCACCAGCCACGGGCTCCTTTCTTGAGAAAAGGCTTCTTCGACACCTTAGAGCTTGTTGACACTGACGTTTTAGTGTTAATTCCTTCTGATTTACGCAGCTCTCGGGCTAGTA
Source organism: Phytophthora infestans T30-4 (assembly GCF_000142945.1). NCBI lineage: Eukaryota > Oomycota > Peronosporomycetes > Peronosporales > Peronosporaceae > Phytophthora > Phytophthora infestans. Next base: position 200,090 of record NW_003303654.1, on the reverse strand, counting down.
GTTCTTCGAACGGGACTGCCAACAGCAAAACAATAATCAGAACGGACGGTAACTTTTGAGAGGGGCTTTGCGCAACAGGCTAGAGGCTACAGCGATCAATCCAACACAAACCATTGCCACTGGGAGCGGCGACGTCTTGGCTGGAGGTTGCGCTGACACGACGATTGCCAACGTCGTGCTCCTTGCGCCACGCACGAATCTCCCGCCGACCAGGCGCCATCGCCGAGTGCTTCGTTTCAAGACGAATGCCTCAGTTGGATTATACAAAATGCAGATTTAGATAGTCGAGGAAAGCGTAATTACGCTCGTAAGAAGTCGCCATTTTGGCCAATAAGACAGTTTAAGAAGGCGTTTGGACGAATCAGAGCATGGGCACGGCTAGCCACCCATTTGACTGGGTCCAAAGCAAAAATCTAAAACCAGCTCAGTTCAGAAGTGCGGCCAAGGAACACAAGTCTTGTTCGTGTTGAGGGGTTTTGCGTGCTTTCAGACTGGGGAAAATGATGATTCCTTTATCTCGATAGTTTTCACGACGGTCATCTGAGTAGGCCATCGGCCCGCGTTGGTGAGAATCGAGAAACAAAAAAAGCTCTGATACTTCCAGTATTCACTTTATGCGATGCATTTGTAGCATGTATGACTATTTGTTGGCGATGATGAAACATCTTTTATATCTGTCAATCCACTGAGTGCGACGGTGAAGACACACAAACTATAGCTTTTTTAACTGCAAGCTGATAGCCAACCTCTTTAAAACTCACAACTTTAGTAGTACTAGTACTCTAGTAGTCCTTAATTGAACTACTACTACAACGTATCGCATGTGCTTTCTCGTCAGAACTAATACACCGTACTACTACAGTAGTACTACCTCTACTAGTAGTAGAATGAGCTAAATATTACTTCTAGTAGTAGTACTGTTATATTTGTAGAAAGAATTGTACTACTATTTTAGTAATTGTCCGTCGAAGTGCAAGTAGTACTATAAGATAGTCTTGCTAATAAAATCTGTAAGCAGTGCAAGTACTTCCTTATTACTGTAGTAAAAGCTAGATCGTTTTGCCTTTTGGACTACAATAAATAAAAAGACCTCATTCTACATGTACTTTACTATGAATCGACGATGGAGCTAAGTGAAACAGCAAAAGCCTCTGAAATGCACGAAACTAGCTCTCTGGATTTAATCCAGGGTTTCTCCAAGATGCTCGATCTAAGCTATACTACTGTAGTAAGACGAAGCGACATTTCATTTCTACGTAGTACTACAGTAGCACTACTCCCTGAAAATGTAGTACTTCTAAAACTACGCTGTGCAAATGCATTGAAGTTTTCTGCAACATTGTTAGTTACACGATGATCGATCACTTCTTCTGGTGGCTAACGAATCGAAGCGCCAGAAGCGAAACAACACGAAGGCAGGCGATCCAGAGCAAAATGATGCCGAAATTCTCCCAGATCTCACTGTGTCTTGCCGAAAATATGCTACAGTGATGTCACTTCCGAGATTTGGCGGTGTACCTGTCATTTGTTGGCAGCCCAGCTCGCTGCCATTGTTACCACTTGGGCAGTCCCCGAACACAATGGCAACCAAACTAGCGTACGTGTATTTGTGAGGGGTCAAATGGTACAACCATCGGTAGCCTTGGGGGATAGAAGCAGTCGGTGGGTTGAAGCCTGTGAACGTGATCCAGATGTAGTTGATCATGATAACCAAAATGGAGGCGACTTCCAATTTGGGGCACAAATATGCTAGCAAAGTAAGCTTGCAAAATCGCGAGACCAGAAAGATTTATCAAGTATGAGAAGAACTGTGTCCAACCTGAAAACCCCACCATGGGGTAATAGATGGCGACAAACAGCAACGTCTCCACAAAGCAGTACGGAATTTCGACAAGTGTGGCGCCAATGAAGTACCAGATAACATTGTACGTTTGTGCCGAACGCTCGCGGTAGAAGGACGCTCTTTCTTGAATCGAGACGGGCACGACACTGCTGAAGACGATAAAGGTCATGTAATTTTGTGTCATGAATACCATCCCCAATCCTGAGTTGATGTTCTGGTACGATGAATACTCAGAGCCAACGTAGGCGATGCCAAATACGATTCCCAGCATGATCGAAATGAAGAATCGGGTTAGATTATACGATGCCGTTCTCCAGTAGATATCGAAGAAACGCTTGATCAGGAATTTCGCTTGGGTCGAGTTGTTAGCTGCACGCTTCTTGTCAAACGCCAAGGCAGGTGTAGATGATGCAGGTCGGGTGAATCCTTCGCGATCCAGAGTAATCTCAAGTTGCCGAGCTTGGGTACTTATTGTAAAAAGCTTAACGAAATCCGTTGCGTTGCTGACATTTCCCACGCCAGCACCGATCACCTCCAATATCCACGTTGCTGGATTAGAATTTCTCTCCATCTTCATCACTCCATCGATGGATTAAAAGTACTCGATCAGAAGCGATGACTTCTCTCCCAAATCACCGAAAAATACTGTTTCACCTCCACGTTTTAGAAGCAATAAGCTGTCGAACACACTGAACACTGCGGCAGACGGCTGATGAATTGTACACACTATGGTGCGACCGGTATTTGCAACCTTTCACACACCATCCATTATGTGCTTGGCGGAACGTGCGTCCAGTCCGCTAGTCGGCTCGTCCAAAAACAACACGCTAGGTTGCGCTGCCAACTCCACGCCAATCGTAAGTCGCTTCATCTGCTCTGTCGAGCTTCCACGGATTACTCGGTCTGCGATCGAGGACAAGTCCAAAAGTTCAAGACACTCGTTCACGCAGTCGTATTTTTCACTGTCGGGAACAGCGGCATCCTGACGCAGAAATGCACTAAACGTCAAAGCCTCCCGGAATGTAGACGCTTCTGAATGAATATCCATCTGCTCGCAGTAACCTGTGGCTCGACGGACAGCAATCTCGGTGGCTGGGTAGCCATTCAATAGGATAGACCCTGTGATTTGCCGGCAGTCTTACGTCCAGCGATGACGTCCATGAGCGTGGTTTTACCTGCACCCGAGGACCCCATAAGCGCCGTGATGGTGCCTGGAAGCGCGTATCCACTGATGCCTTTCAGCAGGTCGATACTGGCTTTGGACTCAGAAGGGCTGGGAACGGAATACCACAGGTCCTTGAAAGCGAGCGTTACTGGACACACAGCTTTTCCCCTTTTGCGTGACCGGGATAGTCATCGACTGGT
>NW_003303654.1:191742-194499 GCF_000142945.1 Phytophthora infestans T30-4 | reverse complement strand
TTGGAGACCAAGAAGAGGAGTGCACAGACTGTTGCTCGAGGCCCAAACTGTGATGTGAGCCTCCGCCGCGCTCGCGCGGCCAAGTCGATGGTTTTCGACTTTGAGAATGAGAGTTTGTGACGAACATTTCTTCATTCTGATTGGTCGGTAAACCGAACCTAAGTGGGGGAGGATGTAACGGGGTACGTAGCCCTAAGTGTAACCTGGTTACATGAAGTGTGACACTTCACACTTCAGGAGTATGACACGTCATACTCCGGGATATTTGGTACAAGGTACCAAGGTCGTTCAAAGCCAACCATTTGGCTAAACGACATTGCATTTCTATAGGTAACTTATAGTTTGTATTAAACCCCAAACTTAACCTACCTATAAATATACTCAGTTTACAATCTACCTTATTTAGGTCACTTGGCTCTCTTTAATTAAAGAGGGGACCTGTGAACTAAACTCTCGGAAGATAACTTCCTCTAGCGCAAGGTGCCGTCACAATTCTGATTGGACCAAACGAAAAACGCATACGACGCATGCGTTTCTTATGTACTGTCTATGATACACAGCTTTATCCAACCAAATCGCAAAGTGTTCATTTAGGACGCATGCGTCGTGAAAACACCGGTTGGGAACGGGCCTATGGCTCGTTTTAACAGCGGAGGCGCCGACGGTTGCGACCACGTGTATCTTAAGTCTACGTGGGTGGTGTCATCGCTTCGACACCCGATGCTTCGCGTGCTGTGCTGTCTGATCCACCTGCTCTTGTGCTTCTATCAGCATGTCACCTCTCCGCTGCTGACGTCACTAAAGACCCCCTTCCGCTTTCCGGTGTATGGAGACTTGGCAAAAATTGTGACTTCAGGTTTTACATGGCAGAAAATTGCTTTTCAAACTGCACTAAACGTTGTATTGTTGCTTTTCCTGCGACTCGTGGTGTATCCGCGACTGGTGCAGCACCAATGGAACTGGAAAAGCTCTTATCGCCACGCCACGCTGACCTTTTTTAGGCTATCGAGAGCCTCTGCGACTGACATCAATAACGGCATAACTCCCACCGAAACAGCGTACCACCAAAGTGTGATGGTTCTTAACACTTTTGTGGCTGATGACAAACCTGGCGCGCCGGTGGTTCGGGTGCAAGTGTGGAACATAGGGTCTTCTCATGGCTCTTGGACATTTACGGTAGCAGTGTTTCCATTCCTCTGGGCTGCAGCGATATATCTTATCAGAAAGATTGTCCACGAGTCTGTACTCGATGAGTGGCTTTTTCCGGAAGATAGGAATGAGACTTGGAGCAACCGGAGTCAAATCGAGTTACAGCAGGCGCTATCGACGACACTGCTCACATTGAGCTGCCTAAAATTGCTAGTGACACTAGATTGGGTTCTTCAAGACCGCGAACACAATCGCGTTCGTTTTGGAAATTGGCTGTCTCCTATACGTCGAATCTATTCCGAATATCTGGCTGTACGTCTTCTGTGGTGCTGTATTTCTGTGCTTGGGCTTGCTATCGGTGGAATTTACTTTGGCGCGATTTCTAAAGTGCGGAGTGAATGTATACAGTGGGCCCTCGAGAGCGAGAACGAGATGAATGGCTTGGATTCGTGGCTAAGCAATGTTTCTTGGAACACACTACTCAGCTCACTCGTCGTTGCTTTGAATGTGCTCTGGGTAGTGCAAGATTTGTATTTCCCCAGCTTTGCTTCACCGGTTGGTACCCGAATGTTTGGATTACACTTGGACCAGATCACCTTCCGCTTTCCTTTCCGCTATACCCTGTCATTATCTAGCAAATGGTTCGGAGGGTTTCTTGTGATAGCACTGCTGCTACCCCTCGAAATCTGTCAATTCTTCCAGATCGCCACCTACTCGCCATCCACGTATGCCCAGTACGCACACTTAACATCGCTTCGAGTTGTTCCGTTTAACGTCACACAAAGAGATTTAAGCACATTTGATGCAACCACCCAGTTGATGTTGCAAACTGGCTCACTCAGTCGATACTTTCCGTGGTCCGATTGGGATCGCGCACCTGCATTTGCCATTCTACTTCTCGCTACTGCAGCACTATTATGGCTCTCGAAGAAAGAATGCTGCAAGATGTGCTTTGCCGTTTTTCTCGGCCTTTCTGACACTGATGGAGGGCATGCAAAGACATCGATGAGGCTAAATGCATCGGTTCCTGCTACGACCAAGCGGGATTTAAACACACTGCAGCGCTTGCGTATTCTGTATAAGCTGCGTGATCGCATCGATAATTTTTGTATTGGGTTAGCAGCACTCTCTGTCGCTACTGTGTGGCTACAATTCCGCGCGATTTGGTGCTCATCTGAAACGTATCATCGCGATTTACCTTTACAAGCTCCAGGAGAAGCGAATGCGGCATTACTTTTGCTTACCACGTTGATTCTACTTCACCAAATTTATTATCGCTACTCCGTCAAGATGGAGATCATGGCACTGCGAAACCAAATTCCCTCGGATAGTCGCTTCTCGCTCTGGAGGTCGCCACGCTTGCTTTTTCTTCCATTCCTGACAGAGTTATTACTTTGTGGCATTTTCCTTCCTCCATTCGTGCACGGACGAGTTTATTTTGACGAAGAGCGCTATTCGCTACCCCGAGCAACGCTAGAAGTAGTTCCAGCGTGTCCAAGACCTCTGCAAATGACGACTAGCCAGCAATCCAGTGATCTTCAGTACTCCTACCCTCTGGAAATTGTGAATATGATCGTGCTGGTGCGTCTCTACTGGTTTGGTCGCGCA
>NW_003303654.1:189039-191642 GCF_000142945.1 Phytophthora infestans T30-4 | reverse complement strand
AAAAACGGGCGGAGATTTTTCACGCCTTATATTTCGGCGAGGAGGGGAATTAGCTGAAAGGCAATCCAAGGGCGAGCAAGGGGACTTCCCAGCTCCACCTGGATTTCATTGGGAGCAACAGATGAACGCAATAGAAAGCATCGCTGTTTTTTGTAGCCGGTAATGGCATTACTTGATATTGGCACAAATATTATCTTTTCTCATAAGTGGCAATTGTGGGATTAATCCCAGTTAAACTTCTCAAAGGAGGTTATACGAAGGTCTGGAGTCATGCATTGCAATAATTGCATGACGTGCAGGCATCACAGGTATCACAGAAAAAGGTTAGCCAAAGTAATATAGTTCAAGTACATGTTTACAGTAGATGATCTGTTGTTGACTTAGCAAGCTACATGTACTCAACTAAGTATCCGCGTGAAGCTAACCAAATAAAATCAATCTGATACCATCAGACCCAAAACGAAAATGCCTCGACGCAAGTCAACTCCGTCGAAGCGGCAATTAGCACCACCGGATAGCGTCTTTAAGCGACCGAAGCGAGGGAAACAACGACATGCCTTCCAGCGACAGCGTACTGAGCCTGTGTACCTTTCAAACGTCGCAACAGCCGGCGGTTGGAGCGAGGAGGACGCTCTGAGGGTTGAAATCCCGGTGGATTCATCTCTCTCGCCCGCTCTAACGGCAGTATGCATCGGCAACGATATCGAAAGTGTCGCGCAATTGCAAATCGATCTGACACTGCTAGAGAACGACCAAGCGAAGCTGGAGGTCAAAGGACGAGAAGATGCTGAAGCACACCCCCTTCTTTCACTTGCCGATCTCTTCCCGTGCACGTACGAGCCTTGGAAATCTCATTTCATTACGTTGGCAGAACGTGGGCTCCTGAGTCTTCATATAAACGCCAAGTGCGAGGCAGAAAAGGATCAGTGGAGATTTAGCTTTGCGGTCAGTGTAGCGTGGCGCAAATACATGGAAAACTACTTCTCAAGCAGTCTGGGTCCGATGGTAGCAGCACCCCGAGCGAATCCGATGCGCTCCATGCATCGTGTGATGACCTGGCTGCTTAAAAAGATACACGATGTGGAGTGTCGATTGGCAGAAGCTAATGCGGCGTGTCGATTTCGGTACTGGAAGGAGGTTGAAGTGCTGTACGATCGCTTCGTGGGGGACAATACCGCTGCGTGTGCGCAATTTGAAGATCAGGGCTTTGCTATGCCTGAAATTTACGCCCGAATTGACGCAACAAAGCAGTTGGATCATGATATTAGCGAGTACGAAGCTATCGAGGCGACTTTAGCAGATTTGCTTCCAACGTTGCGAAGATATCAGAAAGCTGCGGTGTCTTGGATGCTTTCCAGGGAGAAATCACCCACGCAAAGTGATAATTCGCTGCCCTTGTGTGTCACATTTCGTGAAGACATTGCAAAGGACTTACAGGCGTATGATCCGCTCTGTGCAGCATTTTACGCAGCCCCACCCGGCGTGCCTTGGACGCAGCAAGAGCAACTTCGACCTTCTGGAATGGACTTTTCTAGGGTGCACGGTGGGATTCTAGCTGATGAAATGGGTCTCGGGAAAACCGTCGAGGTGATCGCTCTCACTTTGAGCCATCGAACTTCGTCTTCAGTGCCTCGACTGCTATCAACTCACTCATCTCAGCATCATTTGGCTGCGAGTGGGGATGAAGAAGACAGTGATGTGGTGGCATGCATCTGCGGCTCATCGGGAGACCATCCCATGGGGCTTGTGCAGTGTGGGTTTTGTGGAACGTGGCACCACCAGCTCTGTACAGGATACAAAGTCGAAGAGAGCGAGTCCGCATTAGACTATACCACCAGTTCGAATACTCTCTGGGATTTTGAGTCGGATCGAGCGGGAAACGGAGCAACCACGACCTGGTCAAGAGGTGGATTCATGTGCTATCACTGCCAGAGCCACGAGAGACCAACTTTTTCTTGTCGTACAACTCTTATCGTGTCGCCAGAGCCAATTCACGCACAGTGGGAACATGAAGTTTCTCGTCATGTACGTGCGGGTGCTCTCTCCGTGATGCGCTATCCGGGTGTTCGCGCTCTCAAGACCCGACTGGAGGGTGGTGGGCCAAGTGCAGAATGGCAAGTTTTAGCGTCTCCGGGTCTTGTGCTAGCTCGATACGACGTCGTCTTAACAACGTATGAGGCGCTGGGTGCAGACCTACGATACGTGCCTACAACTGAAGGAAAGGACCGACGATCTAGTACACGATCCCAACTTAAACGTTATGCGTTTGTGGGTTCTCCTCTAGTGACCTTATACTTTTGGCGGGTGTGTATGGATGAAGCACAGGTAGGCGTGGAGAATACACGTCTACAAGCAGCCCTAACGCTATCGAGACTTAGTGCTGAGAACCGATGGGTAGTCACCGGTACTCCGTTTTCGTCGCGCGTCAGTGAATTGTTCGGCTACTTACGTTTCTTACGCGTTCCGCCGTACACTTCATCGCAGGTAGAGGACTACAGATTATCCCAGAACCTTCAACTCCTGCAAGCAGAACACAATGAGCGGGAAGGATTGGACTCCGGGTTCTTTCGAGAAGCTATCGAGCACAATTTTACGCGAGGTGC
>NW_003303654.1:187091-188304 GCF_000142945.1 Phytophthora infestans T30-4 | reverse complement strand
GCGGTCTCCGTTTTTGAGCGGCCATTTCCGTCCAAGCTGGATGGAGAAGATCATGCGCTGTGGCTCACTCTCGTCACGATGACGGGTGTAGGATATGGCGATTCTTATCCTGTCACTCTTGGTGGCCGCGTTTGCATAGTTCTCGGGGCAGTGGTTGGTGGTTTGGCTTTCATATCGCTCATGACATCTGAGTTTCTGGACTCTCTAAAGGGTACCAAGCGAGAGCACGCGGTCCTGTCAGCACTGGACAAAATGAAATGAGAATCTGCTCTGCGCCAAGTTGCTGCAAGTCTTATTCAGGCTGCATGGCGGCAGCGCTTTTTATATAACGAGCAAAGCAGCGCCAAGCAGCGGAGTAAGGGTGTGATAGATCAAGAACTTTTAAAGGCTGCACATCTATTCAAAAAATGCCGCAAACGGAAACCGATGCAGTCCGCCAACGCTTCTCACGTGCTCAAAAACGACGGATTATCAGCCTTATATTCGCGGGAGGTGGATAGCTGGATGGCATCAAGGCGAGCAGAGACTACAGCTCAACTTGATTCATTGGAGCAACAGATGAACGCAATAGAAGCATCGCTGTTTTTGTAGCCGTAATGGCATTACTTGATATTGGCACAAATATAATCTTTTCTCATAAGTGGCAATTGTGGGATTAATCCAGTTAAACTTCTCAAAGGAAGTTATACGAAGGTCTGGAGTCATGCATTGCAATAATTGCATGACGTGCGGGCATCACACGTATCACAGAAAAAGGTTAGCCAAAGTAATATAGTTCAAGTACATGTTTACAGTAGATGATCTGTTGTTGACTTAGCAAGCTACATGTACTCAACTAAGTATCCGCGTGAAGCTAACCAAATAAAATCAATCTGATACCATCAGACCCAAAACGAAATGCCTCGACGCAAGTCAACTCCGTCGAAGCGGCAATTAGCACCACCGGATAGCGTCTTTAAGCGACCGAAGCGAGGGAAACAACGACATGCCTTCCAGCGACAGCGTACTGAGCCTGTGTACCTTTCAAACGTCGCAACAGCCGGCGGTTGGAGCGAGGAGGACGCTCTGAGGGTTGAAATCCCGGTGGATTCATCTCTCTCGCCCGCTCTAACGGCAGTATGCATCGGCAACGATATCGAAAGTGTCGCGCAATTGCAAATCGATCTGACACTGCTAGAGAACGACCAAGCGAAGCTGGAGGTCAAAGGACGAG
>NW_003303654.1:182625-184880 GCF_000142945.1 Phytophthora infestans T30-4 | reverse complement strand
GACGACGAGCCCACAGAGCGCAGTTCGATGCCCTTGGCCGTCAGCAGCAGGCGCTTGTGCTCATCAGCACGCCGTTGACTCGCGTACACACGGCAGCTCACAGACACGGAGCCTTGGGGCCAATGCTTACGCAGGTATGCTTCCATGTCTCGATTCCGTAATGAAAGTTCCCGAGACACTCCGACCCCGGACAGAGACTCCATACAAAAAAGAAGAGTGTCCGGATGATTATGAGCATGTAGCCGTAACCGTCATACACTTGCACAACAGTGTACATAATGCACCATCGATAAATAAGTTATGTAATGCATTCATCAGTACTTTATGCGCTCGTCATGAGCTGTTTGAGCTCCAAATCGGAGCGAACGCGAGTCTCCTGGCCCTCGGGGGTGACACAGGCCATCTGTCCGTCCGGAAAGTAGCGAATCTTCTTCTGGTTGAGCAGCGTCACCTCCCGCAAGCCGTCGGGCTTCTCCAACATTGTGGTTCCGTCCGGAAACACAGAGAACTCGTCGCCATTCGGGCGGATTGTCTTCTTGATGCCGTCAGCAAACTGGATTTCCGTCGTTCCGTCCGGCAGACTCGTCTCGATCTGCTGATTCGGGAACTCATATACTTTCCTGTTGTCCGGATATGTTGTCAGCTTCGTCTGAGCCTCGTGGTAGTAATATACACTGATCCCAGTGTCTGAGAAGACCTGCAGCAACAACAAACCAGCGTTAGTCTTAGATTATCCAGCACTCTTTAACCTTGGACGACCAGCTCACCTCTTTGTGGTCACCGTTCGTGAATCTGATGACGACGTGGCCGTTTGCGTCGATCTCCTTCTCGTTGCCGTCTGGGAAGATGATTCTCTTGCTGCCGTCCGTAAACAGCAGCTCTTTCTTCCCACCCGGATGGTCAATCTCTTGCGCGACCGTCTTGTTTTCGGACAGAGACAAAGTTGATACGGAGGTGGCATTATCACCTGAGTAACCAGCAGTATGCAGTGCTTTATCGTCTTCAGCATCAGGCAGTGCCCATTCATAAGTAGCAGCGGCACTCGCAAAGCCGGTTTCGTTGGCACTTTCAAGGCTCCCTAGCTCGCTCGCAGGGTGGGAATCCTCTCGATCCAAACTGTACCGCTTCGGGTTGTACACGTCCGCTTGGAGGTGTTCAGAGGTTGGCGTAAATGCGTCACGGTCTTGAGTTAAGCCATCGTCACGAGGGAAATTCCACCGTTGTAGCAGCTCGTCAGCTGTTCCTTTGATTGCGAAAACGTCACCTACCGTACGGAGTTCGTTCTTCTCTCTGATTGCAGAAATAATCTCAGGTTTTGAACCTGATCTGGGCGGTTCTTGCTGCTCTTTTAGCAATCGCTCGTACTTGTCCCACTGCTCCAAACGATCTTTCTCAAGGAATTTGACTTCATCACTGAGCTCCCGGTTTTTCTCCTCAAGTTCCTGTACATGACGCAACAGCGCAACAGTTAAGCTAAGGACAACTTAACCAACCCCATACAATAGACCCAACACATACCGCAACACGCTGTCGCAAGTTGTCGTTCGCAGCCTTCAGCTTACTCACACGATCTTTCTCGTCAAGCTGCATCTTCACAATCTGCGCCTTGAGCATCTCCACTTCGCTGCAGTCTTTGCGATCTTGATGAGCTATCGTTGCATTCATCCGCAGCTTCCATTGTCGCTCCTGCAACTTCTCCTCTTTCTTCATTTTGGCTCGCTCCCGTTCCCACTCCTTCTCGAGCAGAACGCGCTGTTCCTGCTGATATCGGACAAACTCGTCCCGTTCGGTAGCTAGCTTCTTCACTTCTTGGTCGTAATAATCCCTGCGCTTCTGAAGCTGAAGTGTCTCGGATTTGTAGAACTTGACTTCCTCCTCCAGCTCATACAGTTTCTCTTCGATCACAGCTGGCAATACTAAACCAGCGGAGCCTGTAGGCGGTGCTCGATCTCGAGGCTGCGTCAGCTTCCCTGTATTTGCTCCTGATTTTGGCTTGGCTGGGGTGCGCGAGGGCACGGTAGATTTCGGTTTCGGCGGTCCCGTTCCTTTCCTTTTGCCCGTCGTCGCCCGTGCAACGGGGGGATTTTGCTTACCACGTAGCTTCTGCTTCAGCGTCGATAAAGATTTGTCCTGAGCAGCCGGTGGCGGTGGTGGAGATACATGTAGGTTCTTCTTGTTTCTGCCATATCCAGCATTGATCGAGCCTCTTTCTTTTCCATCGGGAACGCATGCTAGAATCATCACTTTCATCCTGG
>NW_003303654.1:161945-182053 GCF_000142945.1 Phytophthora infestans T30-4 | reverse complement strand
GACGCCGCTCATCTGACATGCCGTTCCTGCGACTGTTGTGTCCCACTGCATCACGAATCCTTGCATTTTGACTATCCTCCTCGGTTCTTGTGGCTCTGTGGTTGGCCTGCGCATCTCGATCATACGCCTGATGAGCTGCCAGGTCTTCTGGAGTCATTCGATCGCGTCGTACCCTCGCTAGCTCGGCATCTCGTCCACCTGATCTTGTCGGTCCTCTTGCTGCTGCTTCTCCTTCAAGTATGCGTCTTTCTCTGCCGCCAGATCCCGCTCAATCGCCTCGAACTCTGCCATCTCATTGGCTTCACGTTGCTGCTTTGCCTCGTACGATTGCCGCACAGTTCTCAAGCCCATGTCAGTACTCGTTGTAGAGCGGAATGATGCGTTCTTCCACGATGCAAAATCTTCATTCTGCTGCCTCCTCTGCAGCTTTTCGTCTACGTCATTATCAACTTGATTACTGTATTGTTTCCGTCGAATCGGCGACACTGGTGGTGAAAGCGTCTGTGACGGTGTTGGGGCAGTCCGAATCTGCTGCGTCGGTGTCGCGACTGGAGACAACGTTTTCGATGACGAGGCGGACGAGGGCCTTCTCCTTCTCTGCTGTTGCGTTGGTTGCCTCTTCTGAGTCACTGAAGCTGTCCTACTGATAGTCTTTTCTTCTTCTCCCTTGGACACGAGCGTGTGTTTAACTACCTTCTGCTTAGCATCTGGTTGCCGCATCCACCAGCCACGGGCTCCTTTCTTGAGAAAAGGCTTCTTCGACACCTTAGAGCTTGTTGACACTGACGTTTTAGTGTTAATTCCTTCTGATTTACGCAGCTCTCGGGCTAGTAGTTCTTCGAACGGGACTGCCAACAGCAAAACAATAATCAGAACGGACGGTAACTTTTGAGAGGGGCTTTGCGCAACAGGCTAGAGGCTACAGCGATCAATCCAACACAAACCATTGCCACTGGGAGCGGCGACGTCTTGGCTGGAGGTTGCGCTGACACGACGATTGCCAACGTCGTGCTCCTTGCGCCACGCACGAATCTCCCGCCGACCAGGCGCCATCGCCGAGTGCTTCGTTTCAAGACGAATGCCTCAGTTGGATTATACAAAATGCAGATTTAGATAGTCGAGGAAAGCGTAATTACGCTCGTAAGAAGTCGCCATTTTGGCCAATAAGACAGTTTAAGAAGGCGTTTGGACGAATCAGAGCATGGGCACGGCTAGCCACCCATTTGACTGGGTCCAAAGCAAAAATCTAAAACCAGCTCAGTTCAGAAGTGCGGCCAAGGAACACAAGTCTTGTTCGTGTTGAGGGGTTTTGCGTGCTTTCAGACTGGGGAAAATGATGATTCCTTTATCTCGATAGTTTTCACGACGGTCATCTGAGTAGGCCATCGGCCCGCGTTGGTGAGAATCGAGAAACAAAAAAAGCTCTGATACTTCCAGTATTCACTTTATGCGATGCATTTGTAGCATGTATGACTATTTGTTGGCGATGATGAAACATCTTTTATATCTGTCAATCCACTGAGTGCGACGGTGAAGACACACAAACTATAGCTTTTTTAACTGCAAGCTGATAGCCAACCTCTTTAAAACTCACAACTTTAGTAGTACTAGTACTCTAGTAGTCCTTAATTGAACTACTACTACAACGTATCGCATGTGCTTTCTCGTCAGAACTAATACACCGTACTACTACAGTAGTACTACCTCTACTAGTAGTAGAATGAGCTAAATATTACTTCTAGTAGTAGTACTGTTATATTTGTAGAAAGAATTGTACTACTATTTTAGTAATTGTCCGTCGAAGTGCAAGTAGTACTATAAGATAGTCTTGCTAATAAAATCTGTAAGCAGTGCAAGTACTTCCTTATTACTGTAGTAAAAGCTAGATCGTTTTGCCTTTTGGACTACAATAAATAAAAAGACCTCATTCTACATGTACTTTACTATGAATCGACGATGGAGCTAAGTGAAACAGCAAAAGCCTCTGAAATGCACGAAACTAGCTCTCTGGATTTAATCCAGGGTTTCTCCAAGATGCTCGATCTAAGCTATACTACTGTAGTAAGACGAAGCGACATTTCATTTCTACGTAGTACTACAGTAGCACTACTCCCTGAAAATGTAGTACTTCTAAAACTACGCTGTGCAAATGCATTGAAGTTTTCTGCAACATTGTTAGTTACACGATGATCGATCACTTCTTCTGGTGGCTAACGAATCGAAGCGCCAGAAGCGAAACAACACGAAGGCAGGCGATCCAGAGCAAAATGATGCCGAAATTCTCCCAGATCTCACTGTGTCTTGCCGAAAATATGCTACAGTGATGTCACTTCCGAGATTTGGCGGTGTACCTGTCATTTGTTGGCAGCCCAGCTCGCTGCCATTGTTACCACTTGGGCAGTCCCCGAACACAATGGCAACCAAACTAGCGTACGTGTATTTGTGAGGGGTCAAATGGTACAACCATCGGTAGCCTTGGGGGATAGAAGCAGTCGGTGGGTTGAAGCCTGTGAACGTGATCCAGATGTAGTTGATCATGATAACCAAAATGGAGGCGACTTCCAATTTGGGGCACAAATATGCTAGCAAAGTAAGCTTGCAAAATCGCGAGACCAGAAAGATTTATCAAGTATGAGAAGAACTGTGTCCAACCTGAAAACCCCACCATGGGGTAATAGATGGCGACAAACAGCAACGTCTCCACAAAGCAGTACGGAATTTCGACAAGTGTGGCGCCAATGAAGTACCAGATAACATTGTACGTTTGTGCCGAACGCTCGCGGTAGAAGGACGCTCTTTCTTGAATCGAGACGGGCACGACACTGCTGAAGACGATAAAGGTCATGTAATTTTGTGTCATGAATACCATCCCCAATCCTGAGTTGATGTTCTGGTACGATGAATACTCAGAGCCAACGTAGGCGATGCCAAATACGATTCCCAGCATGATCGAAATGAAGAATCGGGTTAGATTATACGATGCCGTTCTCCAGTAGATATCGAAGAAACGCTTGATCAGGAATTTCGCTTGGGTCGAGTTGTTAGCTGCACGCTTCTTGTCAAACGCCAAGGCAGGTGTAGATGATGCAGGTCGGGTGAATCCTTCGCGATCCAGAGTAATCTCAAGTTGCCGAGCTTGGGTACTTATTGTAAAAAGCTTAACGAAATCCGTTGCGTTGCTGACATTTCCCACGCCAGCACCGATCACCTCCAATATCCACGTTGCTGGATTAGAATTTCTCTCCATCTTCATCACTCCATCGATGGATTAAAAGTACTCGATCAGAAGCGATGACTTCTCTCCCAAATCACCGAAAAATACTGTTTCACCTCCACGTTTTAGAAGCAATAAGCTGTCGAACACACTGAACACTGCGGCAGACGGCTGATGAATTGTACACACTATGGTGCGACCGGTATTTGCAACCTTTCACACACCATCCATTATGTGCTTGGCGGAACGTGCGTCCAGTCCGCTAGTCGGCTCGTCCAAAAACAACACGCTAGGTTGCGCTGCCAACTCCACGCCAATCGTAAGTCGCTTCATCTGCTCTGTCGAGCTTCCACGGATTACTCGGTCTGCGATCGAGGACAAGTCCAAAAGTTCAAGACACTCGTTCACGCAGTCGTATTTTTCACTGTCGGGAACAGCGGCATCCTGACGCAGAAATGCACTAAACGTCAAAGCCTCCCGGAATGTAGACGCTTCTGAATGAATATCCATCTGCTCGCAGTAACCTGTGGCTCGACGGACAGCAATCTCGGTGGCTGGGTAGCCATTCAATAGGATAGACCCTGTGATTTGCCGGCAGTCTTACGTCCAGCGATGACGTCCATGAGCGTGGTTTTACCTGCACCCGAGGACCCCATAAGCGCCGTGATGGTGCCTGGAAGCGCGTATCCACTGATGCCTTTCAGCAGGTCGATACTGGCTTTGGACTCAGAAGGGCTGGGAACGGAATACCACAGGTCCTTGAAAGCGAGCGTTACTGGACACACAGCTTTTCCCCTTTTGCGTGACCGGGATAGTCATCGACTGGTCTTCACTGACTTTCGGCGTAACTATGCCAGAGTAGTTGTCGCTGGATGACGAAGTATTGTTGCTATCCATCCTACCCATCTGGCCGAAAGACACAATCTTTGGGGTCTCATAGCGCCAATACTCCAGCACTAGGCAGGACAGCGCCATGAAAAAGAAGTACGTCGCGATAAGAAAAATCATGCCGCACCACAACCAGTACCTTTCGGCAGGTACGCCATACAGACTAAGCATGTATTCACCCATCTGCAATCCATAACGGGCGCAATAGTCCACTCCATCGTACACACACGTGTTGAAACGTGCCTCTTGATACTGATTCACAGCGACGGCATGGATTCCCCATCCATGAGGGCTAATCCAGTAGACCCAGGACAAATACGCAGGTGTCGAGCCCTTGGTGATCAGAGGGGGGAGCTTACTCGCGAGTACAAAAAGGATGATCTCCGAGTACACACACAAAAAGGATGACTTGCGAGTACAATTTGGGAAAAAGGTGGATTGGCGAGTATGGCATCATAAAAGGTGGATCACCGAGTACATTCGCAAGAACCGACAAGTTTGGTCAGTGTCACCGGAGACTATGAGATGACTCGCATACCTAGTGCGTGACTGTAGGCGACAGCAGCTGCGAGCTATTCCACGTCCATAAGCTCCACTTTTCCGGTTGAGAACTTGACCTTCCACTGATAGCGACCGCCATTTTCGAGCCAACGGTCGACATGTCCAGGCACATGCTCACGTAGCACTTGCCCCCTGTTCTTCACACTAAACTCCTTGGTCACGTGCCAGTGTGTTGGCGCGGCGGGGCTTTTCATGAAAAGCTGCTCCAGGTGCGAGACACCGAAGAACCGCGCGTCGCTTTTGTTGAACCGCGTGCGGGCAAGCGCGCCGCGGGATTTGAACTGACCTCCCGGGCGTCGTCGAACTGGCAGCACACTCAACAACGCGTCGATGCTGATCTTCTCGAGGAGCGCCATCGTCGCGACAATGTGCTCGCACATCCATCCTGACTGGCGTGACTCAGAGCAATCGCACACATAGCACTGACGCACCATTCGGATCTAGAGTAAGAACAGTCAGAACCGTCGCTGCCATGTGGGATTGAGATGAGATCAAGTACGTACATCGTCTGCACTCCATTTTGGAGACACCTTGAACGGGTCATGCCCGCTGTTGAGTACTTGAACGCGGTAGAGTGACTGGTAGAGCAGTTGGGCCTCCGAAGCGCGTCCTCGTGGGATTGATGCACTGACAGTCGGGTAAAGCTGGGCTCGTCGGCTGGAGGCGGGGAATACGCGCCATCGTCGATGACTGCGAACGCCTCCGACATGGCGACTTTGAGAGTACAACTGAACTCCAAGGCAGCAACAGGAAACCCACTACTCGCCCCAACAAGCCTCTACCAGCCACCGGCAGCCTCTACCAGCCACCGGCAGCCTCTACCAGCCACCGGTAGCCACAGCCAACCATCGCTAGCCACAGCCAGCCACCAGGAGTCACGGGCAGCCATTGGTTGCGACAGGCATCAACTGGGGTGCACCACATATCCGTAAATAGCGTTTCCTAGTGAGCCATAAATAGTGTTCTCCGTGTAATCGATACCTCGCTTTTCGAGCCATGGACTCGCCAATCCACCCTTTTTCCCATAAACCATCCTTTTTGAGCATGTACTCGAAGATCATCCTTTTTGTACTCCGATCTAATCCGCACCCGTGATCAGAAATCCGGAAAACGTGACCAGAAATAGGAGCGCCAGCATTGCTATCGGGTTGGCGACGTTGATATTTGGGCACGCCGATGCGATGAAGAAGAACAAAGCAATGTAGGCCATATTCACGACGAACAGCAGGAGTAGGTAGATGAGATAGCTTTGCATGCTCGCAACAAAGCCGCACATCCAGTATGTCAGGGTCCGAATAGCAGAATCTCCACCACAACAAGGGGGCTCTCCTTCACAGAGCTTGCGATCCCAAAAGACGAGGTACGGTAGAAATTAGCACCGCGCTGTTTGTAGACCACATTCCGAGTAGCCAGGATCGAAGGAATCGGCGCAATTTTTGCCACAGATAGCGTATCCACTGTTGTAAACGCTAGACCCATGAACACTTGAGCATTGGTTGTTTCAAATTGGTAGAATGCCGTGCCGTACAGTAATGCAATGACCAACGCCATGAACACTTGGATTTTCACGGCAGCTAAGTCATGAGCAAGAATCTTGAATTCACGGGCAAGAACAGTTGCAGTTCCTGCAAGAAAGTCCTGTCTGAACTCGGGTGTGTGCGCAACTGAGTTAATAGGCTCAGTACTGCATTCCCATGGATTGCGTAGGTTGTTCATCATACGAAATCGAACCTCCGACTTTTCAAAGACATCAGCAAATTGCGGCGCAAATCTTGGTGCAGGGCCGCTTTCATATTGGCGCTGTTTGTTTGTACCGAGATCCAGCAAGAAGTCGGCCATATCGCGACTCGCAGGACACTTTAGCCCCAAGTCTTCGAAATACCCCCCTAATTCGGCACGGGGCCCATAATACATCACGTAGCCACCGTTTAGCAGCATAACGTCGTCGAACAGCTCAAAACCCTCAGGAGATGGCTGCAGGAGCGAAATCACCATTGTCTTGCCAAGTGTTTTAGCCAACCTGCGTTGGTTCGAGATGATGTCAAAAGTTGCGGAGCTGTCCGAACCTGTGCTAATCTCATCCATAAAATACACGAGCTTGTTGCCGAACGTCATCTCGCCCGTTGTCACGCGTTTGCGCTCGCCACCAGACACACCCCGTAACATGGCATCACCTACCAAGGTATCTTGGCAATTCTCAAGACCGAGTTGACGGATGACGATGTCTGGGCGATTTTTGAATACGGCGTTTGCAGCATCCAGAGCATGTTGGTCCCCACCATGATCACCACGGCCAAGCTGCTGCTCATCAATAATTGGCACTGTTCCTTCGCTACACTCATGTGCGACCCGAGCGTCTCCTTTACTGTTAAAGTAGGCAGATGGGTATCCTCCTGGGGCACGTAAGCCACGAGTTGCGGCAAACGTTTGAGTACGGTGTCACGAGCCACTCCGTTGAATGTCACATCACCTTCCACCATGACATTCCTATCAGCTGACAGTCTCCCGCTCAGCAACTTCATTAGCGATGACTTTCCTGAGCCGGGTTGACCGAGGATCAACGTCATGGTGCCAGGCTTAAACACCCCGCTGGCATTGCGAAGTATACTTTTCTTCACCACGTGGCTTTTGGCACCCAGCTGCCGTGCACCTTTCAGGATCACGTTGGAAAGAGTAGGTAGCTCTGTCTGGGGCTGCGTCTCGTCCTTCACGATAACGTCCGCCGACATGGATACGTTTTCGAAGCGAACTTCCAGTGGTTGGCCTAGCTCACTTTTCATCAAATTTTGCGAAGTCACATGCTCGTACAATTCTGGTGCACCCTCATCGTCGTTAGCAGTCTGCCGTTGCGGCTCTGAGTTTCTGGAAGCCGAAGCAGTCATATTTGGCTTAATGCTTTCCAAGTACGTTGAATGGAGCAAAATGCAATTTGACCTGCGTGGGCGTGCATCTTTTCCCCTCCTGTTTTTTTCTTAACTCCACCATCATCAATTTTACAGCAACTGTCCATCATAATCGTCACTCACACAAAATGACTTTCAGTTTTGACAAACGATGACTAGAACTTCTTTACTTATCCATTCTATTTTTCCATATTATGGATACCAAATGCTTAAAAAAATATTTTATATTGAAAAAAAAACTATCCCACTTTGCACAGTAAGCGAACGGTGATCCAGCTACTGTAACATTCGGTAAGCCACAAGCTCACATTCAATAAGCTCGTGTACTTTTAACCTGCCGCACCCAGACTAAGCATTAGTGCAGCAGAGCAAGGAAGCCACATAGTGTGTGGAAATGTGTCGCTTCTTCTTTACGCAGGGACTGAGTCGGAGCTGCGTTCTGCTTGGGACTGGTCCTTCACAATCGACTCTTTGACATTAATCAGCTCGAAAGTCGCTACGTTACCATGTAGATTCTCTATTAGATTGGCTCTGTTGCTAAAAATTGAATTCTAGGGCTTGTTTTAAAGAGACTGTCAATAATACGTGGTGGCTTCAGAATCTGTTACGTGCACTGTACGTGAGCTGTTGATGTAAAACGTATCAACTGCATAATCATCGCAATGCTGAGTGTTGATCTGTGTTAGGGGGAAACTGCACTATTATAGTGCGTCAAATCGTCAAACTGAATGAAAGCAGCATGACCCTATTTGTAATTTCCCTCAAACTTTGATATTGATTAAGCACTTTCTTCGTTCTCGGGCCAGCTGTCGTAAGCTGTTGTTACATGTACTACTAATGCCGTGCGTTGCCCGGGAAGCTCTGGATATACGCAGAGTGCGACTAATAACAGTACAGTACAACATGATTTCTTAACAACAAGTTGTGGGATTATGTAAAGTGGCTCACATCCCAATAATGATGTGGTGCACACATCTCGTCGGCTCTTTTTCTCCACGCATCTCGGCATCTCATCACGCTGTTCGTACTGTACAGGCCGGACTCATGATCTCGAGCTACGTTTGGCTGTGTACCTCGTGATCCCTGGCTATCTGCTGTATCACGGCGGTCGCATTAACTTAACGGGCCTCAAGCTGGGATACCGCCATATCGACACCGCCGAAATCTACGGAAACGAGGAGGATAAGGGTCGTGCAGTACGTGACTCGGGTGTCCCGCGAGAGGAGATCTTCGTAACCTCGAGACTGAGGTGTTTCAGTTCAATGAGGTCGAAGGAGAAGATCAGAATGAGACTGTGAGACACAAGAAGACGATGAGAAAGCATAAACGGAATAATTGCATTTATCATAGTTCCATCGCCTCCAGCCGCGAGTTCTCTTGCAAAACATCCTTAGGAGGTTTAAAATACTCGAGGAACTGTTTCGTAAGTGATGACATCAGATATAACTGGTTCAAAGATTTGACCCGTGTGACGGCTACGTAGAACGACGATCGTTGTGGTGTCCGTCGTGTAGTGTGCTTTAAAGGCGCCAGGATCATTTTGTCGACAGTAAGCCCTTGGCACTTCTCAGCTGTCAATGAGTATGCTGCAACTAACGGAACTTGGTCAATTGTGATTGAAAACTCTCGACCGGGCAACTTGACCTTAATTCCTTTTTCGATCCTTCGACAAACAGGAACGACACCTGTTGGGAGTCCTGGAAGGAACGTGTGGTTGGAATAATCTTTAAGTTTCACAAAAACAATGTCTGGAGGCAGCTTGTGCTGGTGTTCTTCGATTGTATCCGAAGTGTGAATATGAACTTCATCATTTTGCGCCATAGTAAATCCAACGACAGTACCAATAGACCCGTTTGCGAGTTTCAAAAATGGTGACACATTCTTGGTGCATTGGACGATTGAACCAATTGCGATCTCAAGCACAATCGGCATGCCTCCAGTTTTGTCATCACGGATGGACTCGAGCGATTTTCGTTGCGGACTGGTCAAACGATGTCTTGGTCTAGACACAGCCCCAGGAAATCGATGTAAAACCACACCAGCTTTCTTGCCGAATATTCGCAGCGACGACATGTTGAACTCAGCACGGAGGGCGTTGGATGTGACAATAATTGGGCAGTAGGACTTCGTACCTATGTTGAGTGATGTCCAATTTTCGTCATGGGCAGTTTTATTCACGTGGTCAATGTCAGCATCTTCGTAATTTCCAACTCTCCACTTGTCGAGAATATCTCTCCATACCGGATCACGCCTATGACGCATATTTTCGGTAAGAATGACCACCGAGTTAAGTGAGCGGTACGCATTTATCCCCCTCACACGATCCAAGTAGTCTGTTGAGTGTCTTCGGCGCAACTGGATCACTTCATCGGCAGTGATAAATGCCGGTTGCCCTGCAACGGGCAGCTGCTGAAGCCAATCGCCAACTAGAAGTACATGAATTCCACCAAACAATTTTGTCGGGCTACCAAGTATCTCGCGGAGGGACGAATCCATTTTGCCAAGAATACTGACATCACACGTAGATATCTCATCCACGATTAGTAACTTCAATTTTGCAAACCGTTCCCGTTGCTCTTGAGTCGGGAACCATCGTCGTTTGGTATTCACGTACCATCCAAATAATTTGTGCATGGTCTGCCCGTTTGCGGCTTGAGCAGCGACTCCTTGGTACGCACATGTTGCTATCGACTCCTCCGATTTCCACTTCTGGGCAAGAACCTGCAATGCGCCAATAACCCTGCTTTTCCCTGCACCTGGCTTTCCTCCAAGAAATGCTACAATTTGTTCGTTGACGTCATGACCCAGTAAAAGCGATTTCAACAGTTTCTTTCCCACATTAGCAAACATTTTGTGCTGTTTTTCGTTCAGTTGAGTTGCCAGAGATACCTAGTCCAGTGAAGGCATATCTGGTGTGTCATGAGTGCGGTATTCATCGTTTAAGACCGGCACCGCTGACTCATAACGTTGCTCCATTACCTCATCGTTCCCAATTGATTGTTGAAGGAGACGTACTCTAGTCGGAAAATCTGAGTATTTAGCTCACAACGTCGAAGCACAGGTTCCCGAACGCAGATGTGATTCTGGTGCAACTAAGCAGTGTAGCTTTTGTTCAACATGTTCGAGAGACATTGATATGTTTGTGACCATCGTGTCTGCTAGAGTGGAAGCTGCAGCAAGGTCCACGCAATCTGTAGATTTTTCGAGGTCCTTGATATACTTTGTAGGTTGTGTTGGGGCCCATACTATCTCGTCCATATCCTCGGGTTCACTTTCGTCTGAACCGCCGTCATCTTCATCGGCATCCTGCATGTCAAAGCCGGTAGAATCGATTTCACGATCATCATCTAGGCCCGCTTCATAACGAAGGTATCTAGCAGCTTCAGGGTCATCGTGTGATTGAAGCAATTCTCGAGAGCCATAGTAGTCGGTATTATTTTTTACGAACGTTCGAGCACTTGGTGGAGCTTCCGTTGCCCACCATTGCTCAAAAAATGCACCAAACGTTTCACCATTTGTATCAAAGTCAGTGCCACAACGAAAAGGACGAAATAGTGCCATCACAGACTGTTGGTAGCGAAGCAATTCATCCTTTGGGAGGTTAGATCTGCGAACATCTGGAAGCCGTTTGTGTCTGATTGCTACAACGCGTTCGGATGTGGACCCAACTATCGTATGTGTACCAAAATGAGGATGCTCTTTCAAAAAAGGCACTCCACGTTTGCTCTTTTTCCTGCACCAATTTTCAGCAAAGGTCATGAGGTCCACAGATTCTAGTGTTGCTGGCCGAAATATATAGTCCAGCCAAAATGCTTGATGGCTTAAAATTGAGCTGATTGGTGTCACCTTCGAGGACAATGTCAAGCTGCTCATCTTGCTGGAACAGTGCCTTCAATACTGTTGGGAGCGGTAATTTTACGAACTCATGTGACGAATACATAACAGTGCCTTTGATGACGTACAGGCACGCCATCGGTGCGGAGACCTTATGCGGAATTGACAGCGTGCAACACATGTTTTGGATGCGGCGACGTCCCGCGGCAGCTTGAGTATCCGTTTCGTTCGAAAGTACGCGATTTGCCTTATCAAATGCGTGCAAATGAAGCGCCCATGGATTTTCGAGGTCCTGTTGGTGTTTGGTCGTATACTTGATAGTATAATATGCTTTTTCGGGACCTGTGTACATGGGATCGATGTATTAGAAACGGTTAACAGGTGAGTAAAAGGGAACATTGACATCCTACCTTCACCGGCGGCTAGAAATTTTATGTCATGATTGCACTTAAACAACGCGTTGACAATCGGTACGTATGTGTTAATGTACTCGTTGCCTGGATGGCGTTTCAGCTCGATTATATTATTTGATGTCCACCGTGTCATTTTACAAGTTTCTTTCGGCATAAACATCCGACAAACCTTTCCGTCGGGGGTCCGTTTAGTAACCTTGAAGCATGAATTTGAATGGAACCAATGGTGATGTTGGTAAGCCAACAACGCACGAGAACAAAATACAGCCTCATTTGACGCCAAATCCGAAGCAGGGGATAACGGTCGCGGGCTAGCAATTATGCTAAATGTTTTCATATCGTCACAGTCGAGCGCATTGTTTTTTTGTAATATTCGATTGGATGTCTTCATGATCAATTGATCAGCCCCATATTTTTCTCCACAGTGATCGCAATAACATGTTGCTCGTTTGGTTGCGCCAGATCGAGGTTTCCTGAATGCCAGTTGCTGGAGTGAGTGGTTTAATCTCGCCAATTCTACAGGAAGGACAGAGAGACATATCAAGTGGCACGTTTGCAGTCGAAATCGCTTCGACGTATTGAATCTGTGTAGACCGGAATCTCTCGGAGGAGCACATCGTATAGTACTCGTAAACTGTGGACGGCATATTTTCAATCCAAATGAGCATGTGAGAGTGAAGCGATCCCGCTGAATTTTGTGATTCTGTTGCAGCATAAAATGATTTTGTGCGACCGAAGAGTCCTGAATCCTTTCGAGAACAGCCTTGATCTGAATCCCAATTCAAAACTACATCAATAAACATGTTCATCAAGCGATCAAAATGTCTATATCATAAACCGTTAGTCTGTGCTTTTGATAGGGTACAAATGAGTTGCATCACAACTTACCTTGCACAAATGGCTGGATTAGCCGTCGCTATCGATCCCAACTTTGCTCGAGTAAACTCCAAGCATTCATAGACGTCTGCTTGCATTTCTTCAAATACATCATCTGATATACCTCCGGCCAGATTAGCAATTTGAAAGGAGCTTGCACTGTCTGGCGAAATCGTAAAAAAAATTGTCGGCAGGCGAAGCTTCAGTTGCATCGAATAGAGGTCTGCACGTGCTGCTGTCCGCTCATCGTTAGACCCCCAGTAGGATCGCATCCCTGTTGAAATATTACCGTATAATTCACGGACCGATCTGTTAATTTCCGGTGCAGGTGGTATGGGCAACTGATCTGCTATAGCCTTTAATCGGCTCTGCTGGTATTGGACATAGTTTGGAAGGTCTTCACGAGAAACACTAGCAGACCGCTCCATTGAACCTGGCAACATCCGAGCTCTGATTGAAATCGCATGAAGTGCGTTGTGCCTGGCTAAAACATCAAACGCAACCATGGCGAACGAGCGATGCTGGACAAAGCGACGTGATGAGTGCCGCAAACAAAATCTAATGAACTCCAAAAGGCTGATCGGTATAACACGAGATTCTTCAAGGCCTCCTCGCCCGTAGGGAAACAATTCAGAAAATGAGTTCGTCCAAAACGCCGAATCAAAATCGGACAAAATACTAGATGATCGATAGACCACTACGCGAATATTATTCAATGCAAGCTGAACACCAGTAGGAACGTCAATATGCCTGAAGTCACTTACCCATCCATCGGCAGTTTGCTCACACACCTCATCTTCTTCGGAAACCGATTCATGGGCAGGTGCAGGTGCGTTATGCCTCCAGGTTGCACGGTCAAGTTCCTCAGACCCATCAGTCCCTCTATATAAACTTTGCTGCGTTGGGCTTGCGACTGGGTTGGCAGGGTTCAGAAAATAACTAATTTCATCCTGTGTTGAACAAATAATTGTTGGTAGCGTCGCTTTAGACGATATTGCTTCACCGGAGTGATTAATTTCATTGTCATCTCGGGTGGGAATTACAACTCCTGTGCGAGACCCAGCCGGTCGGTTCAGCCGTTCGTCGGACGTCTGATCATTGGAAGAAGATATGTGTTCGCGATTACCATCGCCAGCTTGATCCAGTACGACACGCGTACGAATTGTCGCAATCGTAGTTTCCCACTCCGGTTTCACTTCCACAGATTTGTATAAATGATTATTTGCTTTGTACCAATCTAGCTGTTCTCTTAGGCGCGAGAGGCGAACATCATATTTTTTTAAAGTTGCTGCTTTTTGAGCGGTTGTCATAGCTCCGACCATAGTCACACCAACCACGCCTTCCGAAAACACGTCACGTGGAAGCATTTCAGCTGGAGGAGCAGGATCTGCCCGAAAAAAATACGCGTGAGAACGTATAGAGGAGTGTTTTCCTCCTCGAACCACAGAGATAAAATGCATCGGCTGCGAAAGATTTAACATTGCATTCTCCGTGAAAGTACTGTCGGAAAAACACATAGGCAAACAACCCATAAAAAGCCCATTGGCAACAGCGAATTTAGGCGGGTGACCTCTCTTTCTGTCCAGTAGTGATGTTCTGCACGAAGTGCACACCTGCATGCTTAGTTGTTCGTCTTTAAAACAATCCCTGATCTCGCCAACAATATCCCTGCCAGTTCAGCACTCAGACCCGACATATCGTAGTACGTTCGAAGTTCCGATGGGAGTGTTTTTGGAGGTTTTAGTCAGGTTTTCATTGACTGCAGAAGATACGTGCCAGAATCAACTTTTTCCACCTTGACGCGCGCCGCAGGGTGCATACAGTCACAGACACAGCAAGCAAGTTCTTTTAGCAATCCACTCGAGAGATATTTGGCTCCACGTTCGGACGTACGCTTTTCCATTTCGTCAAAATGCTTTAAGAAGTTGTTAACGGCCGCTAAAGTTTTGCCTTCAGGTCCAACACTGGATGTTCGCCGATGCTTCCTTTTCACAAGTTGAGCAGCATGGCCACCCTCACTCATTAATGCTCGAGCTTTTTTTTCATGTTTCGATCATGAGAACGCGCGTTATCCGCGAGTTGCTGAGAGCAAGCCTGGCAAAACGGTACTTTGTGAGTTAATAGTGAGCGGGTGGGTCTATTCGCCATGCAAGTACATGACACTCGCTCGGAATGCATTGTGCTTTCTAAGCAGAATGGTGCCTTTTGAGTGAAATCGTCATGTGACGGCAAAGAAAGAAACAAACAAACCATTTAGTACACCCAACAACGCGACGTGGAATTTCCAGGTGCCCAATGACTATGGATGGCTGTTTCCGCACCTAAATATCAAGGTAGGTAGGAGTCATTTTGAACGTTCGAATTACGATTCTACCACACGACACCGCCATATTAAATGCTCAGGTTCCGCAATCACATCACTTAATGATATGCTCAAAACAAACTTGTATATTTAAGTGAAGAAACACTTTTACGGGTCTGAACACGGATGAAAACGACAATTGAACATTACACGAGTCTGTCACGGCAGTTATGTTTGGCACACAGGCACTTAAACCATAGTTTCTCGCGGGTGTACTCCACCGTTATTTCTTCACCAGCTAAAATATCACGAATAGCAAAAATGCCTATACGAGGTCCATCGCACGATAAAAACTCGACCCATTTGCAGTTAGGCGCGCACGAATGGCTGATAAATCTGGATTCGTTTCCACACTTGCCGGCATCGATGAATATCTTGTCATTCCGAATCGTCGTTGTTGAAACCTCGATTATATAGTCGCGACTTCGCTCACTCTTGATACTCTCAAATATGAGCTCGCCGACATACTCAAGCACAAACGAACCTTTTGCCAAGAAGGTTGACGGAGCTAGACCCAGAGCGGTACGCGTTTGAATAATGTTGAAGGAATGTGTCCGGATAAACCGATTACCACAGCCAAGACCAATTGTACAATTTCTGTCGTCACAAAGGATCTTGGAGTGATAATTACCACAACAAGAGCCATTCTCATCGTAGCACATCTGGTGCTTGCAATCACAGGAGTAATCATCTTGGGCAGGGAAAATAGGACGAATAGCACCGCCATTGAAAAAATTCGTCCAGATTGTCACGACACCGGGCGGCCACAGCGGGTCCATGGCTGTGCTGGATTGACAGTAAATATTGAACATCTTATCAGTCGGTTTGTGTTCATCCATGCAATGTCAACCTGCTCGAAGTACGGCCACATATTACACCAGGCAGACGTTGGACAGCTAATAACGGGCAACGTCCGAGGATGTAAGCCGAGCACTTTGTTGTGGGTGCCAATTCTTTATTTACATCGCCTGGTACAGTATGTATTACTACTGGGCTGTATGAGGTCTGGTTCTCATTGGGTAGGTTCTACGGTCGATGAATTTGCGTTAAGTCCATGTGTTCGAGCTTTCGCCTAAAGTTTTGGGTACGAAACAAGAAGACGATAAATTATTCGTGTCGTTGCTGTTGCGACTTTACAACAACGACACTCCACAGCCTTATTCATGTCAAATCTCGAGCTATCTGCGTCACTATTCGAAGTCACTCGTCTGATACGAAATCGATAAAATTTAACAGAAGCGTCATAGCGCTTTCGTTTTCCCGCTGATATCTCTACAACATTGCCGTAATCTTGCATGCAATTTCGTCAATCCCCAATACTACATGTTTGATTGATATAATGCATCATCCAATATCAGGCAAAACTGGTTAAAAGTTCAAGAAAGAATCATAGTTGAAAAATTTGTTCGTTCATTCTTGTACAGTAATGGAAGTGGTGATGCGTGGTACATGTACAACGGTTCTGTATTTATCAGCAAACTCGTGTCATCCCCGCCCCCCCTCCCAACACGCACACAGACACAGGCAAACACTAGGGCACGCACAGAATGCTAGCTGCAACGGCAAGGTAAATATTTGAACAGCCTACCCAGCTCACTTTTTAATTGTCCACAAGAAGTATGGAGCTGACTGATCTTCTTCGATCCAGGATCAAGCGCAAACAAGAAAAACGCCCACCAGTCTACGAGAAGAACCCTGACATCGTGGAAATGCTACTCAAAGTCACTGCCGTCAATCCGCCAGATTGGACGTCCACGCCCTCAGAACCCGCCAAAATTCCACCATACATCAGTTTGAATATGTACATCGCGTTTCTAGAAGAGTTCGCAAGTGGCTGGAACATCTGGCTAAGTGACGAACAAGTTACGAAGTTGGAGCCGGAACTAAAACAGGAGATGCCGTCAATGAGCTTTGACGAGAAGGCAGCCATGTTTTTCCGACTTTCGGTGTGGACCAACAAGAAGCAAGACCCCGACGCTCAAAACGTCACTGAGATCCCCGATGGATCGGAAGTGTACGTCGAACGAGTGACGGGGCTGGCCTTGTTCGAAAACAAAATGGCTCAAGGCAACACGAATCGCATCGAGATGGTCACAAAAGTCGAAAATACTGATTCCGATCTCGAGAACACCACTCCTCCCGAAGCTGAGAGTCAAAGCACGGAAGGCAACCAAACTGACGCCGACCGCCTTTCGCCTAAATTGCCAAAGAAGCGCAGAGCTGGGAAGACAAGCCGGGACGTCGTGGAGCCTGGCACAGGCGAGGAATGCCTTCTCGCACAACAGCCAAATAAGGTATGAGCACCAAAGAAGCCGAAAACGGAGTAAGCTCGCGGTTACGTCACCTAACTGGTAGGCACTGGCAATCTATCTGGACAAGGATTGCTGTACACCATATAATAAATATATGATGTCTTGTTGTCTCTTTAAACATCAGTAGGCCCGCGCACCGATACGAATCGGGCATGCAAAGTATGTTAGCGCTCTTTATAGTCACAATGAATCGACGTTAACAAAATACCACGTACAGCTTCGAGCTCGACGTTGTTTTATAGGTACAAGTAGTATGAGGCCTTGGGCAGACGCCGTACAACATCCTGAGGTAAGTAAAGCAATAACGCAAACGGTTTGAACGTCGAGTAGCGTAGTATGTGTCCTTGGTGCTAGAGCAGCGCAAAACTGCTACCGAATTCACCGGTTGTATATCCAAAACCACCACCAGTGGCAGGTGCCCCAAAAGCCGACGAAGCAGCAGGCGCAGCACCAAAGGCACTGCTTGTGGCCGGTGCGCCGAATCCTCCAGTGGCAGGGCGTGCTGCACTACTTCCAAACAGATCACCGCTTGTGGCGGGAGCACCAGGCTGCGATTCAAATCCACTAAAACCGCCAGTTGTTGTAGACGTCCTAGCTGAGCCAAAAGCGAACGATCCAAAGCCTCCTCCACTAGAGGTAGCACTGAATGTAGATGACTGTGTGGTGTAGTAGAACACACAAATATCGTCAGATGTGGATTCCTTACACAAACCACAACGAATCGCCGAGTTAGGTCGGCGGTTGTATGGCCTGCGCAGAGGGTGGTCCCCTCGCGGTCCGGCCCTTCCGGGACAGACGAGTGGCTCGCTTCCACTCGGTTCCGACTAACCAAGTCAGATCACTTCCGAGGCTCCGCCGAGTTTGGTTCGGCTGAGCTCGTTCACAACCCTGTGCCCTCCACCAAAGGATGGACGACGGCGCGCGAGCGCTTTTACAGGTCACCGAGCGCAGAGGCTGCTCAGCTAGAAGTGTTACGGCACCCGGGCTATCCGACGTACCGGCCCGCTGAGTATGCGGGACTTTCTTTCGCGCGTAGCGAGACTTTGTCCTACCCGGACCGACCTAATCTCTTGGCGCTACCAGTCAACACCCTACAAGCTATGCCTCTCGAGTATTGACGGCAGGCATAATCCAGCCCTATGCAGGGACTTACCGGAAAAGTGTACACGTGTCTTGGACTAGGAAAATTCTGCTCTGTTATCTTCTGGGAGCCAATTCGGCTCCTCCTATTTAATCCTATGCTTCTCATACAAATATCTAGTGAAATGTAGTCGTTTCGGATCTCTACCGACTCTTCAGGCGGCCGTTGAGCTCAGCGGCTATCCGGATAGTATATCCGGACAGATCGCCGAGTACTTACCGTGATCCTTGGCTCCTAAGCTCTGGGTTATCAGACCGAGCCGATTCTTGACCTAAAGTAGGTCGGCGTATGGTCGAATCTGGAAATCCCTACACCACAACTGCCCCGGTTATGATACGAGCCGAGCTGGTGAGTGTCTTAATCCTTCATTTTGTTCTGCCACCGTTGGTCCGTACTCGGCTGATGACGTCTCGCGGCTCCCCACCACCTTCTTTGGTACGTTCGTTGCTTCCGCTATCACTCACTTGGCAGCTCCTTACTCTTCGCATGTTGTTCTAGCACAACCCGTGGAACCATCCTTCTTCTCCAACTCCTCGTCGAGGTGAAGGCGTGCCAGCTGAGTCGATTCCTCGACCCGTCGGTACTCGTGGGGTCAGCGACCGGCATGAAGCTGGGCTGGTCGACCTGACAACTTCCCATGAGTCTGACGCGGAGTCGGCGGGGTCTTCTCGCGTGCGCCTTCCTGGTCCACCGAGCTTGCCAGGCGACACCACTTCGGGCGCCACCAATCAGCCAAGCTCGGCTGCTCCAGTGAGTCTTGACTCCCTCATGGCCAGAATTAACGAGCAAGGACATGATCGCCGAGAAGAATTGACCTTCTTGGCGAGGCTCATGGCTTACGGATTCACTCGTTCCGTGGAACCCTCCGATCCTGTACAGCGGCGAGCGATTTTGCATGCTGCTTCCGCGGGGGAACTGTTGGATATCCTGAAAGGCAATTACGCCGCTCTTGATTACCCCAAGATCATCGGCGATCTCCAAGCTGACAACCAAGCTGTTCAGGAGGAGAACCGCGCATTGACTCGGCGACTGGACTCGCTTGCTCTCAGTAATGTCGACTTGTCAACTCAGCTCTCGTCGGCTCAACAGCAAGTGTCTCGATTGGAGGCTGCTGCCAAGCAATCGGCTAATCTCCTCGCGTCGCTGCGGAAGGCTGTAGCTCTGAGTGAGGCGAAACTTGCTCGGGCCATCGCAGCTGAGCAGAGCAAGGTCGACGCTGCGTTGAGTCAGGCCCAGCTCCACCATCAGCAAGTCTTGGATCGGGACGCCGAGATCGACGTCCTTCTTCGATCCATTTCTGAGAGGGATGCGGCGTTCGTTACTCTTCAGGGCATCGCTTCCAAACACTTCGAACAGCTGCAGGAGTCGGTGCGGTTGTACAGTTCCACCGGTACTCAACCCTTGCGGCACGCTCAGTCGGTGATCGCTGAGCAGCGAGCGGTGATCTTGCGACAGAAGCGGCTCATCCGTCGGAATGGTATTATTCCGATGCACGATCCTCACATGGCTGCTGCTGCTGGCGGTGGCTTGCAAGTTCCTGGGCTTGATCCGTCCGACCTTCAACGCGTCAACGCCCGGCTGTGTCGTGTCTTGGAGTCTCGCTT
>NW_003303654.1:159259-160302 GCF_000142945.1 Phytophthora infestans T30-4 | reverse complement strand
CGTGTGCCGTCTACGCCGTGTTCTCTTGACGGCATTCGAGCTTTCATGGACGTTTTCGACCCGAGCCATCCATGTCAGCGTCTTCGTCGGATGCTCCCCGAGCTTCCTTTCTTCTTTTCTCCGTCGATACTGGAGGAAGCTCGGCGGTGTTTGGCTTCTTTGACCCGACCTCGAACTTTGATGCAAGTTCTTGGAGATATGTGGGTGAAGCTTCGCGGCGACAGTCCCTTGGACTCGGCGGGGAGGCCCATCCAGACTGACGGCCAAATGACTCGTTACTTCGTAGCTCTCTATGAGCGTCGTCATTGGATCGTCGAGTCGAGTGTGTTGATGGGTCTCCACCCTGACGTTAACCCGGCTGCCACGCCCGCCCAGCTCGCTGAGGTATACGAACTGTGGCTGGTGTACAAGCGCGAGCGCAAACGTCGTAGTGACACCTTGCGATCTCTGGTTGTTGCTGTCTACGACCAGCTTTACTCGGCGGTCACTCAGAAGCTCGGCGATGAACCTGCTCCTCTAGTGGACGCAGAAGTTTATTTCGATCCGTCCGTTCCCCATTACTCTCCCGTTAACCTTTCGTGGGTTCCTTCCGGGAGAGATTGGGTCCAGTGTGCTCACGATGTGGATCTAGCCGAGCCCTGGCGAGCTTGGTGGCTGACTGACCCGGCGGTCCATCCATACAATACTTGCTTCCGCGCTCGGAACGTGGACTTCTTAGTTTTCGCTCCGCGCGGTATGGATCCTCAGGTTGTTGACGACGCGATTGAAGAGGATTTCGATCTTGCTGAACAAGCGCCTCCTGCCTATGCCCCAGGTGCTCCACCTCGGCTGAATCGTCAAGGCATCCATATCTTCACTGGGTCTTCGATCGGTGAGCTCGGCTCAGATGGCGAGCGTGCGTCTGATGACGACTCGGCGGACGATGGGTTGGGTTCTCCCAATCTCCGAGGCGCGTCTCCGAGTATGTCTCTGTTCGGCACCCCACTCCCCAGTGGAACGGATCCTCAGCCCACTTCCGCCGCGTCGGATCCTGAGGCACCTGA
>NW_003303654.1:92341-157655 GCF_000142945.1 Phytophthora infestans T30-4 | reverse complement strand
TCGATCCAGGTCCCTCCAGCCGGGATTCTCCCTCCTTGGATACGAACTCAGGAGTATGGGATCCGGGGTACCTCGCGGTGGATCTTGACTCTTCATTAGCCGTGGCTGCTAGATCCACCGTCAGAGGGCACCGACCATCCTTCCTTCATAGGATCCACACTCGATCCACTCTTGTATAGTATATCCCATATCCATCTTAGTGAATCCAGGTAAGGGTGGATCCGAGGTAAGTCTTGGTGGATCTTGCCTTCTCGTACATCGCTCATATCAGATCCATCGTCATTCCATACGGGGTGCTGCTCACCATGGCTAATCCACCACAGGCAACTTGCACCCGTGCCAAACAACCCAAATCCTCTATAATCACTTGAAATTGTCACTGATTCGGGATAGTGACCCCGCGTCAGGACCATTCTCTTATTTCTGAGAAAGCACTTCACCACATCGGCGTACTCGGCTACGAGTGACTGCCGTGACAATCGGTGTTTCCGCTGGGTTGCCTGTGACGTACAGTTCTTCGGCTACTCGGTTAATCATTCTCAGCTCTGCTTTCCTATCCGCCCCGAGAATTACTCGTCCAGCTTTAGCTTCCAGTGCTTCTGTAGCGAGAGAATCAGCCGCTGCGTTATAGTGTCGCGCTATGTGTCGATACCGGACCGAGTTGAGTTGTTTCGTGAGATCCTTGTGTCGAGCTAGCTCCACTTGCAACGTTTCCTTCTTGCATGCTATCACCCCCATGGATTGCTGGATTGCAAGCCGGGAGTCACCCACTATAATCAAATCAGTTATCCCTCGGTCAATCGCCGCCAATACTCCATTGTTCATGCCGGTGTACTCGGCGATGTTGACTGTGGTGGACGACAGGTACGCACTCGCAGCGATCTCAATGTCCCAATTCGGAAGGCGCCACAGTATCCACGAACAACTTCCATACCCGCCGTATTTAGCTGTCTTCGCTGAGCCATCAAATGACAGCACGCATCCAGTAGAGTCAGCTGGTATTCGGGCATATAGCAGTGCTGGGTCCATTCGAACTGTCGCCGAGTTCTTGGAGGGAGGCGCCAGGTGCTTCAAGGAATCGTCGAGTCCGATAAACGGGGTTATCGACGCCTGGAGCAACTGGGCGAAGTCTACATCTCGCTCACGTACTCGCTTCACCTTCAAATCGTAGGGCGACAACATAACTGCGAAACTGACTGCGCGACCGTACAGCGACTTTGACTTAAACACCCACTCCAGCGTGGAGAACCGGGTGTAGACGTGAAGCGTCTTTCCCGCCAAGAGAGTGTAGCACACTTTCAGCAATTGCAACAGCGCGACCACTTCTTTCTCAGCGGGATGATAGCCGAGTTCGTTCTCCTTTAGTACGCGTCCGCAGAAGCGAACTGGGTGCAGCTTGTCGTCGTGTGGTTGCATCAACGTACTGCTCAGCGCCCACTCATTGGCGTACAACATTATGTGGACTTCTTTCGTCGAGTCGAAATGACGCAGAATTGGAGCTTCTGCTACCCGTCTTTTGAGCTCGGCGAATGATGCTTTTGCTGACGCCAGGTCACCCCCAGGTCCAAAGTCCGTATCCTTTAGCTGATAGAGTACTGCTCCGTAAACAGCCAAGTTCTGGATGAATCGGCCGTAGTAGTTGAGGGCACCGAGGAACGCTTGCATTCCTTTCTTCGATTTCGGGAAGGCGAGCTCGGCGATCGCGGCTATCTTTTTCGCATCAGCGCGTATGCCACTTGGCGTAATCTCGTGCGATAGGAAATCAACCTTGGGTTGGATAAAGATACTCTTAGTAAAGCTGATGCTAATTCGACATTCTGTGAATCGGGCTAGTAATCGGTCGAGTGTCTCCAAGCAGGCGTCGAACGTCTCCCCCCCAAAACAGATATCATCGACAAACGACCTCCGCTTGAACACCGGAATCAAGGAAGACTGGTCTGGTTCTCCATTGGCAAACATGTCGCCGTCCG
Source organism: Phytophthora infestans T30-4 (assembly GCF_000142945.1). Lineage (NCBI taxonomy): Eukaryota > Oomycota > Peronosporomycetes > Peronosporales > Peronosporaceae > Phytophthora > Phytophthora infestans. The sequence goes on along the minus strand of NW_003303654.1, from coordinate 155,685 downwards.
GTCCGTTTACTAAGTCTTGGACCGGATCGCAGTCAGCTTGTGATTTGTGGTCAGCTTCAAACTTCGTCAGCTGACTCTCCGTTGAATTTCTGACTCCGCCGAGCTCAACTCGCCGAGTTCCTGACTCGGCTTCAGCAACAGCCATTCGTTCGGCAAACAACTGCCATCCTCCCTTTGGTTGAACGTAACCCCATAGAGCGTTGTCGATCAGTCGTTGGTAAATCATAGGCGCATTTTTTAATCCAAATGGCATTCGTAACCATTCAAAGTGTCCAAGTGCACATACGAACGCTGAGATCTGCCGAGCTCGGCGTGTCATCAAGACTGCCCAGAATCCACTCGCAGCATCGAGCGAGCAAAACCACAAGTAACTTTCCAATTCGGTAAGCAGGTCATCAACCAGTGGCATAGCGTATTCCATCGGCGTAGTAACCGCATTAACCAGTTTATAATCGATGCATAGCCGAATATCCACACCATTTTTCTTGAGCACTATCACCACTGGCGAGGCCCAAGGGCTGCCCGAGAATGATATCAACCCAGCTCGAAGAAGCCCCTTCAGCAACTCGTAAAGTTTGCTCAAGTGGCGGAGAGGTATCCGCCGAGCTCTCTGCTTAATGGGTTCGTGTCCTTGAACGTCGATGTCGCACAATGCTCCGTACGCTGGAGGCGGTAGAGCATTACCACTTGAAATCATTATTCCGTCGTGCTTTTGTAGTTCTGCCACCAATTTAGCCGACTGTGCCGGCGTATGACTACTCGACTTGACGTTTGCAGCGCCATAGTCGAGTTCGGTAGGCTCAACTTCAGTGAGGTCGGGAAGGAAGGCAAGCTCGTGAGCGTAGTCCGTCAATTCCAGATCTGTCCCACTACGCTCAAAGGCGTTGGTCGTGCCATCGTCAACATCATCCTCTTTCTCGTCTTCGGTCGCAGCGATAGCCAAGTAGTGTTGTCTCAGGGTCTCGGTCGGGTCTCTCGTCGAGTTGCATTCATCGTCTTCAGCTTGTCCTAAGCCATAGTCAATTCCGCCGGGGTCAAACACCGTCGCCGCTGAGTTCATTACTCCGACCTCAGCTATAGTACCTTCCAACAATGATACCTCTGGTACTTCATAGTTGTCGTCCGCGTCAAGGCTCTCATTCGCTGAGTTCACTGTGACGGACGATCTTACTCCTTCGTGTTCAAACTTGTTCCCGAGGTTGATGGTATCGTCGTCAGGCTGTCTAACCACTTCCGAACCGGTTTCAGCCTCCACAGTTTCCAACGCCGAGTCCGCCGTAGCTGGGTCGTCGTTCGGCTTTATTCCTTCAGGTAGTAATACCTCCCAACTATCATATTCCTTGGTCGCGTCGGAGTGCTCATCCGCTGAGTCGGTTATGACGGCAGAGCTGACTTCCGTGCGTGTAAACGCGCCTTCAGTATAGCTGACATCCTGACGACATGCTGTAACCACGTCCGAGGCACTCTCAGTGTTTAGATCTTCTGACGTCGAGTCTGCCGCCGCCGACTGGATAATGCAGGTTTCCGGTGTACCCATCGCTGAGTTCACCACGGCTGCAGAACTTGGTCCTATTATTTCGTACTTGGCTCGGTTGTCAGCAACGGGTTCAACGTCACATAGGGCTTGTTCCGAGCGTTCTTCAAGGCCTCCTGCCGTTATAGCTGAGTCTTCAGTTGCCGACGCGTCTTCCGTGGCCCTTACTTCACTTGTTCCTTCGACCGCTGAGTTCGTGTTGACGTCAGAAATGGCACCATCGTCTTCAAACTTGGTCAGCTGATAGGAGACATCTTGGCCATCGTGTAGCACCGACGTATGGTCCGCTCGGACATCTTCCAGCTTGAACGCTGAGTTTATAGCCGGGTCACCCCTTGTCACCCCTGACGTCGATATGACGTCTGCGTTACCGCGACGCTTCTCGTAGTCGCCGGCTTCAGTGTCGGCTTCGATCCTTCTCCAGCGTTCGGCGCATGTTAACTCTGGTCCACTCTCCACTGGAGATCGTCTTTCCACCGCCGTCGGAGTTGGGTATTTTCGTCTTTCCACAGCTGGCGGCTGGTGTGACAGCCAGTCGTCGTACAGTCGTTGTTCTTTCTGCAGCAAATCTTTATCCATCGCCGACTCAAAGGCCAATATCTGCCAGTCACGGTACTTCGCCGAGTTCACGCGGACATATCCCTCGTTGGCCAGCACTCCGTGTGGTTGCCATTTTATCACATAAAAGTGAGGTGGGCACCAGACTGACGTCTGTCGTACGTTCGTAATCAGGACATGGGTTGGTCTTCCTCGGCGATTAAAAACAACCGTTGGAATCCAACCCTTCGTCCGTCGCACCCATAGGTCATGCGTCGACTCACTGGGTTGTAGCCTGGGTAATTTGAACTCAGCGGTCATTCGACTTTCGATCGTCAACCCGTCTGGTGGCCCGCATGGTACATTTGGTCCGAACTCGGTCTTGGTCGGTGCATTACTTGACCGGATGAGTGGTATCACCATCTCATCGGGTAGCTTGACCGCCGAGTTGTACAGATCCAGACGTATTCCAGCTGGGATCATAAAGTCGGTGCCGAGAATCAAATCGACTCCGGCATGATGAGGCATTATCCATACTTCAAACCAGTATGCCACTTCCCAGCCGAGTGTCACCTTCACCACTGCTCTTGACGTTGTCACCATCCTGTCTTTACTTATTCCTTGTATGTCAATCCGCTTATCTCGGCTGGCCACTCTCTTGAGACGCAGTTTCCTCGCGAAGTACTCACTGATCGCCGAGACATTTGCTCCGGTATCCAATAATATCTTGGTCCTTCGGTCGTTCACTGCACCCAATACGAGGGCTCGCATTCTAACTCGGCGATCAAACGTCTGTGCTGACCACCATCCCAGCCGCTCTCCCGGAAGCAGCTTCATTATCCTGGTACGATGCACAGCCTGGTCTGACTGCCGATTTACACTTGCAATCGCTCGGTTGTTATCATCTAACTCACCGAGCTCACGTTCAATTCCGTCGATTTCACACATCCAATTGCCATCCCCGCTTCTTCCCTCGGGCCGTCCTGCTTCGCCTACGAAGGCAAACAAGAAGTTCGCCTCAACTGCAGGTTCAGCTGACTGTGGCAGCCCGGCATATTCCAACCCAGTCAGTGTTGGCGGCCGCCGAGTTTAAATCACTCGGCGCGTAAAGGTTTTGCAGGTCTTCTGGCACTTGCGACTTGTCGACAGAGTTCTTCACGAACGCGGCCAGCTTCTCATATTAACGGAACAGCTCACACTGGCCGCCTTCATGGACTTGTCTGCAGAATTTGCAGCGTCGTCGACAGTAGTGAGCCGAGTGCCCCATTCTTCCACAAGCTGCACAAGGTCCTCGTTGGGTGTTGTCGCGTGATCCATCTCCACGATTCGACTGTTCTCGCTGGTTGTACGGTCGCGGAGGTCGGTTCGCTGAGTTTCCCCAGCTTCGGTTCGAGCCTTTCTGGTCTCCCGCCGAGTTCTCTCGGCGGTCCGGTGTATTTCCTTTATCATTGGAAACGACGGCGTCAATGTAGTCGTCGTCTTCCGCTGAGTTGTGTCCTCCGGACTGGTCCTCATCATCCCATTCGTCTTCGGAGTTGTACGGACTCGGCGGGTTCTGATCGATGAGTTCCTCTCCGTCGGAGTCAGCGTCAACGACAGTGACTCGGCGGTCGCGGTTTTCTTCCTTGCGACTGCGCTTCTCATCTCGGCGGCTCTGATCCTTCCGCTTGTCATCTCGGCTTCGTGCGGTCACGAGTCGGTCGCGTTGCTTCTTACGCTTCTCGCCGAGGATCCGACGATTGATTATCTGTTCCACCTTACTGATGTCTTCCAACTGCAAGGGGTACATTAAATCCATCACATCGTCATCACCACAATGCAGCAAGAAGTGTTCGACATGGTCAGCTGCGTCGGCGCCACCCTTCTCGTACTGGATCTTGGCTGTCCGAGCGTACCCGTTGAGTCGGATCAGGAAGTCGCAGATCGGTTCGTTGACTTTACGTCTCGCCGAGTAGTAACGAGTGCGGGCGGATTGGTCGAACTGTGAGCAGTAATAATCCAGGAACGCCTCGCTGAGTAGTTTCCAACGTCGCTGAGTCTTCTTCGGCAGCTTCCTGTACCAACTCTTCGCCGCGCGTCCCAAACATAGCGAGAAAGGCTCGCACCATGCACTTTGGGGCATCCTGGTGCTCTTCATCTCGTAGATGAACCGCTTGAGCCACTGGAGCGACGCGTCAGAGCGGTAGCGCTTTCCTTCGAACTCGGCGATTTTGTCGAGCGAGGCGTGGGTTCGGACTTCTAGGTACTGCGTCGAGTCTTCTCCAGCCGCGTCAAAGCTCAAGTTTCGAATGTAGTCCTTCACGGTTTCTTCACGGTTACCTCTCACGTTGAAGGCGTCGCCGTCTTCTTCATCCTCCTCGTAAGCCTCAGCCTCATCTGCAGCGTCATACAATTCACGATAACGACCTACATTTCGCTGCCCACGACTCGGCGCTCGCTGAGTCGGGTTTAGCTTTAATGGAGTCAGCATGTGAGAGTCTTCAAAGTACGGAGTCCCTTGCGTAGCGCGGAACACTTCACGTCTCTTCGTCTCCGGGGTTTTCGGCAAAGGAATCTTGCTCGGGTCCTCGCCGAGTGGTTTGAACTCGGCTACTCGGCTGTACACCTTCTTCGTTCCGCCAGGGGCCTTCTCCAATCCAAACGCTACTCTGAGCTTCTTCTTCCATTGCCAGAGCTCGGCTCCGCCACGGGTCAGACTCCAGTCGGACAGAATGAGGCTGTTTGGTCGGCTGTTGCACCGATAGCCCATCGCCTTCAACAGCAACACAGTTTCTTCCACCAACTGATCGATGTTGGCTGCACGCACCGGCTGAGTTAACTCGGGACCCAACATCGGCCACTTCGCCTGCGCCATCGTCACAGGCGCGAACATCATCATCCATTCCGATCTCGTTCTCATCTCCTCGCCGAGTCGAGCCAACACTTTATTGGCGCTCGGCGTATCGGCGTTCCTCGTCGCTTCTGGAATAAGGGGCGGACGGTCCCCTTGAGCAACGCCATGGTCTTCTTCATCTTCTTCATCGTCCGCACCTTCGTCGAGCTCGGCGGATAAATTGCGCTCGACAGGACGTGGGGCTCCCATGCGTCCCACCTGCAGCGTCAACTCTTCCACCTCGCCAAGTAGCTCGGCGGTAGTCTTCGTTTCTCCGAGCTCAGCGGTCTCGGCCTTCTCTTCATACTCTCCTTCACTTGCGTCTCCGTTCTCGCTCTCCTGGTCTTGGCCATCCTCGTCGAACTGGACGGTTCGTCCCACCTCCATCGTCATGGCGATGAGTCGTTGATCCGCCGGGTCCGACTCCACGAGAGGCGATCCTCCAGCCGCCGCTGGGCTTCCGTCGCTCGGAGTTGCTGATCCCTTGACCATCTTCACTCTTCTCTTTCTCTTCTCTTCCTCTTAACTTGGTTAGCTGGCACCTATAAAAACAAGCACACACTCCTGTTCCCGGGTCGCGGCACCAGTTGTGGTGTAGTAGAACACACAAATATCGTCAGATGTGGATTCCTTACACAAACCACAACGAATCGCCGAGTTAGGTCGGCGGTTGTATGGCCTGCGCAGAGGGTGGTCCCCTCGCGGTCCGGCCCTTCCGGGACAGACGAGTGGCTCGCTTCCACTCGGTTCCGACTAACCAAGTCAGATCACTTCCGAGGCTCCGCCGAGTTTGGTTCGGCTGAGCTCGTTCACAACCCTGTGCCCTCCACCAAAGGATGGACGACGGCGCGCGAGCGCTTTTACAGGTCACCGAGCGCAGAGGCTGCTCAGCTAGAAGTGTTACGGCACCCGGGCTATCCGACGTACCGGCCCGCTGAGTATGCGGGACTTTCTTTCGCGCGTAGCGAGACTTTGTCCTACCCGGACCGACCTAATCTCTTGGCGCTACCAGTCAACACCCTACAAGCTATGCCTCTCGAGTATTGACGGCAGGCATAATCCAGCCCTATGCAGGGACTTACCGGAAAAGTGTACACGTGTCTTGGACTAGGAAAATTCTGCTCTGTTATCTTCTGGGAGCCTTTTCGGCTCCTCCTTTTTAATCTTATGCTTCTCATACAAATATCTAGTGAAATGTAGTCGTTTCGGATCTCTACCGACTCTTCAGGCGGCCGTTGAACTCAGCGGCTATCCGGATAGCATATCCGGACAGATCGCCGAGTACTTACCGTGATCCTTGGCTCCTAAGCTCTGGGTTATCAGACCGAGCCGATTCTTGACCTAAAGTAGGTCGGCGTATGGTCGAATCTGGAAATCCCTACACCACACTGAGTGTTGCCAAAACCTCCTGTCGCTCCAAAGGCTGAACTCGTTGCTGGTTGCGCTCCGAAGCCTCCGACCGCTCCAGTTTCAGTCGTCGTTGCTCCGGGTGCCAGAGCATTCTGCGTGGCTGCCGCCAGTGCTGCTGCTGGGTTCGTGCGCTTCAAGTAGTCTTCATACCGCTGCGATCCAAATAGACCGGGAGACAGACGCCGTATGTGTGAATGAGTGACGTTGTTGTTTGAATGTTATTATTGAATGTTACTCAATTGTTCTGTTGCGCGAATGTCGTTCTTCACCGACTGGGTCAACATTCAGCCATTGTAGCATAACGTTTTAGTAATTATTCAGTATTGCGTCATTATTGTACCTGATTTGTTTTTAGTAGTTGCAATCTATCAAGTACAGAAGTTCATCCTTATGCGTTTTTATAGAATCCACGACGGTTCTGGAACCCACCTAAGACTCTGGATATAAATATCCAGAGAACAAGTTGTACTACAACATATGAAGTATTACGGTATAAGTCTGCTGTGTAAACAGCAACGCCGTTCAGCTCAATTTTCTCATTACTCAATATGAGTTTCTTAGAGGCGACCCCGGACAATGCTGTCACAGTAGCGGAAGCAATCGCGTTCATTGATTCCTTCGATGAATCTTTTGGTGACAGTGAACAGGAAATCGAAGGCGCTAACAACGGACAAGCTCAGTCACTTTTTCTCTAGTGACAGCTCGAGTCTGAACCCGACCTCGAATAAAGTCGGAGTGAAAAGAAGAACAAAAAAATCAACGACGGCACTACTGCCCATGTTTGAAACCCATGATGAAATCCACGATAAATCATGGACATGCCCATGATCGGTCAGGTATTTTATTTTGCACCATACGGATCCAAATCCCCAACGCCTACCCTACAGTAGCCCATTCTCCGGCTGAAGACGAGTGAACTATAAGGCGTGGCGCCGCCGCCGCCGCCGCTGAAGTCTGCCCCTCCGCTGAAAAAGCCCGCGCGCCCCGCGTAAGCTGCCACAGCGATCCGTTGGGCTGTGTAAAGGAGCCGCCGCCAAAACCGTTCGTAACGGACCGATGGTTACGACGCGCAGTTTGAGTGCCAAAAGAACCCACGAGAGCACGGAGGTCGACATGGACGTGGACCCTGACCAGGAAATGGACGTAAGCCAGGGCCAGGCCACCAGCAAAGCAGAGGACAACAAGGACGAGGAACGCGACGGTGATGGAGATGACAGTGAGGACGCTTCCAGTGCTGAAGACGACAGTGATGAAGTGGCGCCCGCCGATGATGATGCGTTGGACGAGACCAGCGGCGGCTCTCGCCATTACGGCGCTCGCAAACGTGCCAAGCAGGCGACGAGCGTTTGTTCAGACGAGTTGCTAGGCCGCGCAGAGGACAAGTCAGATAGCGCGGCAGAGTCTGACCCTGCGCGTCGACCTCCCGGCAACCACGTCAAGGTGGAGGTCCATGCTGACCCGCCTCAAACGTGGCATGCAAATTGGGACGCGTGGTTGGAATACCTTGAGGTGTACCAGGCCAAAACTCATCAGATGCTGCGGATCAGGGAGGTGCTCACCAACAAGACCAAGAACGAGCGCGTGCTGAAGACCAAACGCGGTAGCAGTGGGGCTGGTGTTGTACCTACGGAGCTCGATCCCTACTTCCGTGTGTACATATGTACACACGGATGGAAGCCCCGCAAGTCGCGAACGGCTGGGAAGGCTGGCAAACGTGCTCGCCGCCAGGTCCGCACGACTGAATGTCCGCTGCGGTTCGTCGTGCAGTGGTGTGAGCAGGGCACCGGCTGGAATCTCCGTGTTCAAAACGGCGTATGGGTCCAGTGGGCCACGCAACATTCAGAACCTACCCGGAGCAGCGTGGGGTTGGTAACCCCAACCTGCAAGATCATGTGAATGGGATGCTGTCGGCCTGCGCGCGGCGTCGGAAGATCTACGCTTTCTTGGTGTCGAATGACCAGAGCATCATCAAGCGCGATGTTGACAACTTGGTGCAGAAGCATGCCGCTGGTGATTCGTCAATGGACGAAGACGATGCAGTTGCCAGTGGGCTTGGTGCATTTGCGGCAGCGGATCCCGAGAACCTCATAAGTGTGGATGAAACTCCTACAGGTAAGACAGGAGTGATCTCGTTGACGTCCAAGCACATGCGGCGCATGTACTATCGATTTAGCGAGTTCCTGATGATCGACTGTACGCACAAGACAAACAGGTAGTGTTCATGATTATCTATATCTGATCCATGATTAATCCATGACTGAGATTTACTGAGCGTGTGCTGATCAGTACCAACTACCAGCTCTGTACGTTCATGGTGGTGAATGACCACGGCGAGGGCGTCCCAGTACAGCACTCACTACTCGAGACCAACTCGGACTGGCACATGGACCGCGCGTGTGATCACTTCAAGCGCGCGCACCAAGGGCGCTTCAACATGCTGCGTGTGATCATGGTGGATAAGGATCTAAACGAGATCCGCATTTTGCGCAGCCACTTTCCTGAGGCCCAGATACTGATATGTGTGTTTCATGTGATCAAGTACCTGAAGGAGAAGCGGGCGAAACCCGAGTACCCCAAATTGTTGACACAAGACTCCTCTCAGATCGACGCGGCCATCCATAGTATGATTTACGCGCCCGGCAACGACGAGTACGAGCAACACAAGTCAGCACTGCAAGGTTTATGCTCCAGGATGGATATGGAGGCTTTCTACAATTACTTTGAGCGTAATTGGGACTCGTGCAAGGCCATGTGGGTTCTGTGGCACCGCAACAAGCTTCCGCACTTCCGCGTACACACCAACAACCATCTAGAGAGTTGGTTTGGCAAGTTTAAGACCGGGGTCAAGAGCGCTACCAGGATGTCAGCGTGCATCGAGGCACTAGTGGAATCCGATATGCTAGAGGAGAACGAGTATCGCCACCAGCACGATAAGGTCGGACGTTTTGTCAGCTCTAACTACGACAAAGAGATGGCAATGGTGCTGCGTTTCACCACCCACCATGCAGCCAAAGCAGTGGAGCCTCAGTATGCCGCTGGTCTTCATAAGGCTGACACGTACAGGTTCGATCCGGACCCAGTCGAGCCAGGTGTCGTAACGGTGAGTGGTGAGAAGCACGTACACCGGATCCAGCTGATCGACTGGACATGCAACTGTGAGTTTGCATTATCTATGCGGCTTCCATGCCGCCATGTCATTGCGTATCGCAAGCATACGGGTGTGAAGGACAACGTCATTCCCTGGAATCGCATAGACGAGAGGTAAGTAATGAGACGGTAATGCGCATCTTTGATTGAACTAACCAGCGTGCCCATGTTTTTTCCATGATTGATCCATGATTGTCGCAGATGGACGAGCACTTCAGCCGATCTCCCCCGAACTCGGCAGGTTGCATATCGCGTCAGCGGCGAAGAGAAGAAATCAAGTAAACGAGCTCTCCGTACACCTGGCCAGCGCTACAAGGAGGCACTAGGTGCCACTCAGCGTATTGCATCCGAGCTGGCGGATATTGATGATGACGCTGAGTTCGACGAAATGCTTCAGTTCCTGCTTGGCCAGTGGAACAACGTCCGACAGAGGAAGCGCGACAATAACAACTTGTCCTCACAAGAGAACGAGGACAAGAGGTCCGCGCCCCGCAAATACGAAGACAATTTGCCCGATGGAGTTGTGTGCGAGGAGGTCGGTCCGAAAGCAATCAGTAGATCTCCAGCCGCGGCAAACGTCACCTCGACCGCACTGGTGCCCTTCACTATTAGAATAAACCAGAAAGCACCCAAAACAGGCCGTCCCAAGAAAGACGAGAAGCAAGCTGTTGTAAAAGCACGAGTTGACGAGAAGTGGTACCAGGCAGGACAAGCAGGCCGGCGCCTCGCAGGCGAAGTGACGCTGTTGGACCTCGCAGCCGCGCTTGATCGAGATAAACCTGGACTTGAAGAAACTCGAAGGCGACTCTCGGGTGTGCTCGTCCGCTACCAGTCGTTCGCCGCAAAAAAGCCGACGTTCTCCAGGATAAAAAAACCTGTTTTGATCCAGGATCCGTTTTACATCCTGCCGGACAATCTCATCGAGTCGTGTTTCAAATTGCTGCCATTGCATAACTGTAAAAATACTGCAGTTGATTTGCGGACATCGCCTACGGCAAATTCAAAGCAAGACGCCGTCGAAGTAATCCAGATCGCGCAGATCGGTGCGTTCAACCGCAAGCAAATTGAGACCTTCCGCCGCATCTCTCAGCTTAAGGCTCACGTGGAGCAAGGGCTGGGATTGTGCAGATGGCTCCTGAACGACGCTCTCTCGGCGATGCCTGCAGCGTACCACGACACGGTGCGTTATGCCGCAGAGTACGTGTGCAAACGTTACCCAGACGATTGGCTCTCGGGTCTGCCGAAACGGTCGGAAAACCGGTGCATGTCAGTTTACACGGCCGTCCCGCCATTTTGGATGACCGATGCTGCTATTCGTGCCTTGTGTTCTCGACTGGAAATGGACTTTCCGACGTGCCGCTTTGCCGGAGACCAGAAGGCCACCGAAACCAAGCGGCGCACACGAGCGCAGCCCAGCCAAGCGGTCAGCCCTGAGGTCGCGACTAGACTCCGTGAGCTGTGTAGTATGGACGAGGTGGACACGATTCTGATCTCGGTTAATTACGAGAGCGAGCATTGGTGCGGCATCGTGGTGAAGCGGAGTGCCAAGCGGATCCTGTTTTACGACCCGCTCAACACTAAGGCGTACATACGCGCGTGCGAAGAAATTGTGTCGAGCATCTGCATTCAAGTCGAGGCTCTCAGAAACTTTGATAAGTATCACATGCAGAGCCCAATCCAATTTGATCTACACAGCTGCGGCGCATTTGTGTGCTGGTTTTTTATGCGGAACGCCACGCCAGGACTCCCGACTGATATGAGCACCCATGGCCTCGTTGCGCGCCGGTTTGAGTTGATGTACTATATTCTCACCGGGCGATTGCTTCCGCTGCAACCGCAAGTAGCTGCACCTGTCCTAGACCAAGATGACGACGACAAATCTCTGCCGGTAACACAGACCGCTACGGTTTAGAGCAGAGATGTGGGATGTTTGACGTGGCGGACGTTTTCAGGTACGAGGTAGCGCAAGTGGAGCGTGTTGCGTGCACCATAAAGCGGTCAGCTAGTGCGTGTGTGCGAAGCACCTGCTCCTTGGGGTAATTAATTGCTAATACACGTCATCGCTTTAACTTGACTCATTATCTCTTTCTGCCATCTTTCTGCATCGACGTGAGTTAGCGTGTTGCTCATCAGTACCTTGTCGAAATCTTTTCAAGCAGTCATGGACTATCCACGTCAAATTATAGACGATCATGGACTTTTGTACATGTGCTGTGTTTCGGGCTCTATAAAAATATGAGCTCGAGGACGCCGAAGATACAAAGATACTTTCAAATCTTGCGTAAATAAAGTATCCGATTTGATGGGTTTTCTGAATCCTGGCCAAAACATGGGATGAATCCTGTATCAATATTTAGGGCTCCATGATTTTGAACATGGGCAGTATCACCGTCCAAAAATCAAACCCACCTGGGTACACGACTCAAGTTCAGCGACGTAAGAGGGCTGAGTTACAGAACCTTCGTGACGAAGCTCAGGAATTACAAGAACGGCTGAACCAACTGAAGAAACCTTCATCCAATTCCCACTCGGACGAAGATCCAGCGGCCTGCCAGATGAAATGGAGCAAACTGGTGGAGACTGAGCGAAAGAAGCGACGACATTCAGAGGAGACAAACAGCAAACTTAAAGCGATACTTGCACGCCACTTGAGTGCAAACAAGGGCCTGTGCCGAGCTCTACATAAGAAGGCATTGCTGAAGGTAAGCGGCTTTTAGAATCGCTCTCCCTATCTACGCTCTAATCGCACTGATGTGGCAGGGAACTGACTTCGTGTTCAGCTGCGAGCCAACACCGGGATATTCTTTCGCTGCTTTCGAGAACAACCGAGCAATCGTTGGGCACCTAAAGCAGCTAGTAGCGAGACTGTATTTGGAGTCAGGCCCATTGCTGGATTCTTGGTCGTCGTCGTCGATCAACTACAGCATGAATGTCCAGTACAACGAACAAAAGCGCAGCAAGGTCGCCGAGATGAAGGCAACGACTCCTGTCGCATGCGCCATGGAAGTGGCGGCTGATCTCATGTGGCGAGACCAGAGTGGCCAGCGCTCGGATCCTCAAAAGTGGGCCCACATTGTAAGTTTTCCGTGTGTTGCCATTCAAACGGGTACCATGCTAATAACATGTGTCGTGTCATTTTGTCCGCAACCAAAAAGATTTCTGGACGTCAGCCAGATTCTCAGGAAACGAACTGGATCTTCACGCTACGATGCCAATCCTACATCAAGCGCGTCAATGGAGTTCAACTAATGCAGAAGTTTGTAGACTCCAGCCGAATCGTTTTCGTACGGACTGACATCATGACTTTGACAGCCGAGGGGCTACGATTTCGAGATCAAACCTGGACGATAATAACGCGCTCCGACTCTGATCCGCAGCATGCATCGGTTGCTCGTATTTACGAGAAGATGTTCATGGAATGCCAAGAAGGCTTCTCTGCGCGCCCGGAGGATATGGCGTACGCTCAGAACGTCGTTTTGAAAAGTTTGAGCTGGAAATTGCACGATTGTACCCGTCGACTTCAAGACGCACTGGTCGAAAGGTATGAAATCTGCTCAAAGTTTCCATTCCAACCTGACATCCCCGGCAACCCGTAGAGATTGACGTCTAGTCAGATTTTAACCCCTCAGTTACCAGAAGATCCGTGTTGGAACCGCCTATTTTACGTCGTAAGTTACGACTTTATTTTAGTATATTTATTTGTATGGATGTGTCTTTTCCACACTGGATTCCCGCTATAAACTGTCAGAGGATATTCTGAGCTACGTCGTATGAGTTACGACATTATGAGCACGTCGTATCACGAAAAGCAATAGCTTACGACGTTCAAGTATTGTTTTTGTCGAAGCAGATGCCTATTTACACATCCGTAGAGATCCTCGTACAACAGAGAAAGAGCTACATTTACATAAACTAAGTGCTGTCCAAACGCATTCAAACGATTGCCGATTGCTGAGCTGGCTGATCCTCTTCATTGTCGGCCTCGCCGTCTTGTTGACAGAGCAGCTCACGCCGAGTTGGTTTTCGAGTACCAGCCTTGGCTGATCGTCGCAAGACGACTCGCTTGCCGAGCGATGCTGGGATGGAAGCCCCACTGTCAAAGTCTTCGTGCCAAATCTGATAGCATGTTTTGCGCACGCCTCCGTAGCTATGGCGCGACTTGGGGCAGAGGAAGCACTTTGCGTCTGCGTGTGAGCAATCCTCACAATAATAGGTCGTTTGAAAGGATTGTTTTCGATCGCCTCGTAGAAGAGCGCATACTTTGCAAGAGCGTTGCCGGCGCTTTTGGGTGCCTGAAACGGTGACCCAGTCGTCGAACTGGATGTGTTTGTGACCGTCTAGTCGGCGGCGCTTGCGAGAGCGAGCCATAGGAGAAGGTGTAGGAGCAGTAGCTTCAATGAAGTCGTCGGCTTTGAGTTGCATCAATTGCTTATGAAGTAGAAGATACCATTCTCCACGATCTTTTGGTACCAGCCTCTTGATCCGGCATGTTTCCTTGTGTGTGAGATACGCATTGACGAGTGCCATGTCCATGAAACCCATGAACAGTGACTTGTAATACTTCCTGAAACGGAAAGCCGTTTGGATTGAATAGGACTGCAGGCGAAGTTGATCATGTACATCAACTCCGCCCATCCAGCGTTGGTAATCAGTAACTAACTTTGGGCATTTGACGCAAGACGGCCCGACCATCTTGACGTTACGACGAATAGAGTCCTCTGCCATGACCGGACCCGTGGCCAGTTAGTGAACCGGCTTTCGGTCCCACCAGTGGCAAGCTATCATGGTCGGTATTGCAGTGGAGCGAGAGAACGCAAAAGTACCACGCTTAATCGCTCAAGGACGTGTTTTACGTTTCTCAATAACTTGCTTGTCGAACCCCAGTCTGTTGACCATGATCGTTCCCACCACGTAGATACCCATCGATAGAAGCTGAATAGCCAGTGGGATAGACGAGTAAAATCGATCGATCACTACCAATCGAAACCCTTGTGATCGATCTCCCAGAACGGCTTTCATGTTTTGAATAACTGCAGCAGCCCCCGTCTTGTCGTCGACTGCTTGCTGATCACCATCCTCGGTCTCACGCTTTCCGACGTACACCTCGAATCTATAGTAGTAAGTTACGACGTAATAAAATATCGTATTACAATTCAAGCCGTAAGTTACGACATAATTTTTAAACGAAACAAACTTACCGGTGGCAGTATGCACTCACAGAATCGCAAGCCATAAACAACTTGGTTCCGTATCGATGGGGCTTGTCGGGCATAAACATCCGCGTGGTGTTGCGCTTGGACGTGGCTGGTAGTACGCCTTCGTCAAACGAGAACTTACTACCGAGTGACCAGCCAGATCGAAACCGAGTTTGCAACGTGTCGACAACAGGCCGTAACTTCCACAATTTGTCTCGAATCCGTGGGGCTTCGTTGTTCACGACATGGAAGTCTCGAAGAATTGACGTGCAGCGGTTTCGAGCCATGAACTTGCCAAAGTTTCCGGCAGGTATTGCACCGTCTTCGGTCATTGACCAATGCCGAGAAAAGCGACGCGTCATTGGGTTCAGCATTCTTGCCACTAAGAGCCCAATGACGTGGAGTATCTCATGAGTTTCGTACGCAGCCTCGACGCGCAATCGCCTTTCAATCTGCTTAACAGTCTCGGGGGCTGGTACAGTGCGTTTCCTTTGCTTCTGTCGGATTCGCTTAGCTCTGGCGTGTACTGTCTGCTTCTTGTAACGATTTGTCTCCTTGGTGATGGTAACCCACAGTGATTTTGGTAGGAAGTAAAATAGAAGCAGCAAGGGAGAATCCGCAATGTCCTGTAGCTCCCTGATCGGTACGGCGACGTCCGTAGACAGGCGAGGGTACCCTCCACTGTCAGTTTCGAAGATGGACGAAGAAGGACTCCACTCAAAGCTCCGGAGTGCGGCCTTGTCGATCGACTCCAGTGTTAATTTGCCACCTAACGCCTCGACAAATGCGTCGTCCATCAGAGCAACGTCTTCATCGTCCTCAAGTGTGTCGTCGGGGTACTCACGCCTCACGATGATATCGTCGCCACTATTGTCGCTGCTGTCGCTGCCACTAGAATCGACGGCCTCGTATTCATCCGAAAGATCTCCATCGCCCATAACATTCACGTCGGTTACCGGCAGTGCCACACGGCAGTCATCCTCCACAGTCTCACCTCCACACACACTTGCGCCTTCCTCCTCCACACTGGCGCAACCATCATCGTTGTCGTCCGAATTGCTCGACTCGGCGCCTGACAGGAGCCGCTGGAACGCCCCCACGACCATCTCTCGATCGGACTGCTCCAACTGATCCTCCGCTTCCGACTGGGGGTCACTGTCCGTGCCAAACATCGCCGATAAGGTGTTGGCCGACAGCGCGATGGATGTGTCTATCTGTGACGCCGTCACTGTAACGTCCACCGGCACGACCTCATCACTGCCCACCTCCCTCTCACTGTCGCCACTCTCTTCAGCAATAAGCCCAGTCTCGATTGCATAAGCCACCACAGCATCCTCCCCTAGACAAGTGATATAAATTAGACAAATGAAGCACATAACCATATACGAGCTTCGCACCAGTGAGCGACTTCCCGTCCGGCGACGTGTACGTCCACTCCTTCGCAAGTCCACCGGAAGGTCTCTTCGACGTCCATCCCACTGCACGTAGCTGCCGCCAGAGATGCTTGAAGTCGATGGCACGCACGTCCATCGTGCTGGTAACTGCTGATTGCTTCGTCCGCGTACTTGATCGAGCTCTCGCCATGGTGGCAAGTTCTTGAATGAGACACCAGTGGCTCGAGTCGGCGCTCTCGGCCACTCATCATTCTGTTCGGTGCAGCACATCTATCCTTCCCCCACCCTTTCTTTTACATTTGCCGAATCGACCTCTTTCAGCTTATATAATTTGCCTATAAACTTTGACTTGGTTAAAGTATCGTGTCCTCTTTTTTCGAGCCATTTTCTGTTTGAAGGCTCGAATTACGTCGTAAGTTACGACTTTCGCCCTACTCAAAGTCGTAACTTACGACGTTGGTAACAGAGGGGTTAATAGTTTTTTTACTTGAAAAGCTTTCTTAATCGACGAATAATACGCATTTTCGTCTTTATTGATTGGTAAAAATATTGATTATAGTACTCTTGCAGCAATAAAAATCATTCTTTACTAAGTACTTTTGATCTTCAGCTACAGTACATTTAGAAGTTTTGTTTCTTCTTAATAATACTTGAGGTACAATAGTCAGGGGCTAAAAGTACCCTCCAAAACCCGGTATTAGTATTACTGGTACTACCTGGGCTCCTCGGAGGCGGTAATACTTAAGCTAGTAGCGATTTTTCGAAGCGCTAGTAGTATTAGTAATACTAGTATACTACTCAAAGTACTACTTTGGGATCGATAGCGTTGCGAGCATCGTGCTTCAAGTTCATGATCTCCTCTCGATTGTGACGGAGAAGTAGCTGTTTTTCCGCTCGTATGCTGTCCGTCCGGGTTCGAAGAGGCCCCATTACTATTCCTCCAGTTGAAAACACCCTCTCCTGGAACGCTGACGAGTAAACTTTCCCGAGATGAATGCGCGCAAGCAGCGCAATTGAGGGAAACAGGGACTCCCCTTCTTCACGAAACCACCTCAAAACGTCCACGTGTCTGTACAGACCGAGCAGTGCCCAGCACATTCTGTTGTGCGAATCTGTCGCCATGTCTTTAGACAGGTCTTCTTTCGACAAGTCGGGGTTCTGCTGTTGTGCAACCTCTAGCCACTCTGGTTCCAGTTCAAGCCAATTTTTCACGACTGCGTCTGCTCTCGCATTTACTTCAGACTCTTTCACCTCCTCCTTGGTTTTGCGGCCCGCATCGGAGCTCCAAGTATAAGCTCGTCTTCGTCATCCCAGCCCGTAGATGACGGCGAGGATGATGGTGACGTTGATTCCTGACTGAACATACTGCTTTGAGACGAAGCCTGTTGCGACATTGGTTGCTTAGACATCTGTGCGAATACTTGCCGGTGCTCATCTCGCAAGAAGTCGTAGCTATCTTTGTAAACCCCCTTCTCTTCCTTGCTACTGTCGGCTGCCAGTTTTTTTGCGCTCGATTTCGTCCGCGGGTCTAACAAAACGCACAGCATCGCCTCTTTCATGACTCTGGGGAAGCGTTTCTGCAGTTGAAGCAGTGTACGTCGCAGGCATGTTTTTCCAGGACCCGAGATGCACCGACGATGCTATCCTCGTCCAAATGTCATGTATCAGGTTTAAGAACTTAAGTCGACAGGCTTTCTCGAGCTCAGCATTCACGAAATCACCAACCAGGTCGCAAAACAACTGGAACTGGCCGTTGAGTAGTCGGTCATGTCTTTCACGGCTCAAAATCGGGTAGGAGGGATTACGAGTAGCAGAACTTATGACGTCGTGAGAGGATTTTGAAGCACACACTGTGTACGGAAGACCTTGACTGACTAGCCACTTGGAAATGAGAACGTTCAGCGTCTTCTCATTCACCCGGAAGAACCGCTTTTGAGCCACATTTTTGTCCCTGTTCCTCCATTAGAAGCAGCACCGTCTATCGTAGAAGTGATAGATCCACCTTCGGCGTCCGCAGTTAGATCTAACACCGCTTGTGACTCTGCCTCAGCGGCCGCGATATCTGCTTTTGACTTTTCTTGCTCGGCTAGTATTGCCAACGGGTGGTCTCCATGCCTAGCCTTGTGGTCTTTCGCGTTGCTGGAGTTCTTGGTATTGCGCAGCGCCGCTTCCCAAGAGTAGCGGTTTGTTTTGACACGACCTTTAATATCTTGGCAGCACAGTAGGCAAATATTGCGGTACACTCCGACGGAAGGTTTCCAGGGGTTCTGCTTCTTGTATGGAACATCCAACGTGTGAATTAGATCCCAGACTTCATCTGTAGTACCTGCTTTTCTGGAGTGTCGAACCGAAAGTGGAATACCAAGCTCGGATAATGGACCAGCTGGAGAGCAGTCTAGTGACGTCGAGAGGTGGCTATCAGCTTTCAGCTGGGTAGGCGAAATAACCTTAGCGAATTTCATCTTAGCAACCGTTGAAGTTGCTGTCGTAGTAGTCTTACGACGCTTGACCGGATGCCCTCAAGACGAATCGTCGCCCTTTGAAGGTGGGTCTGGCGAAAGGACGAAGTCGGAGTCAGATCCATCCCAAATGTTAACTGAATGGGCTTTAGAGGCAATCCTGGAGCGTGCAGGACGCTTACCAATCGTCGATTGAGCGTGGACGGGATTGTTCACACTTGGGTGGGTGACTTTAACACAAGTCTGACTGCAAAATCTGTAATGTAGTGTTAGTAGGGGTATGAGCAATACAATCCAGATGAAATCAAGACCGCTACCTCTCATTCAGCGCCGAGTCAGAGCCCTCGAAAACTCCAATAGCACACATGTGGTGTGTGGGCTTCCCACACACGCTGCACGGGTCCGTCTTAAGCCCATTGTCTTCTTGGCAGTCTTTTACAGCACAGCCTATGCTCACAAGCAGTCTGACACTTTTGGTTTCAAATGGGAGAATGACAATCTCCCTGCAACGAGGGACGAGAGCCACTCAGTTCCGGATCCTTTAAAAGTAGTAGTCTGAAAGTACTATAGTACCGCCTCGAGTGAGTAGTACTATTACTCATAGTGAATACCGTACAGTAAAAAGGGGTATTAGTAGTAGTAATACTCAAATAGTAGCTGTTTTAATATTTCCCAAGATTACTATTTTCGAGATTACTGCTAGGATATTTATCAGGAGTAACCTCAACATCAACAAATGTTGCAGTAAACACCTCAAGTTTAGTTTTAGCCAATTAGAACATGTATATAAATACGCCACGAAAGAAAACGGCTTGAGGCCAAAACAAAAAAAGACGAGTTCTATCCTCCATTCCCCCCCTGGATTCAAGTGGTAAGCTCGCTGGAAAATATGTAATCATAAAATCGTATTGCTGCTAATGTGCTCGGTATGCGCCTTGTTAGGCCTACTCATTATCTCTACATGTGTCTGCTTAATCTTTTGGAGCGACATGGTCGTACCGATGTCACACTGCATGACTATTTTCAATCTGCAGAGGACCCAGGCCTCTTTTTAAAAGACGTTGCGCTTAACGACAGGAAATCGATCTCTCTAGAGTCGTACACTGGATCCTCCAAACTCTGGAAATGCACAGGTCAAGATTGCCCATGGTTTGTAAAATTGGGATTGCGGCGAGGTCAAAACAAGAAAAAATCGAAACTCAGCTCAATTCCCCCAGGTGCCTGGTTCGTTAGTGGAATGCATTTACAGCATCGTGATGTATGTGATGCTGTACCCGTGCTGTCTGTTAGTCAAGTTAGAGGTCTAAGTGGTTTTCAGGCTGCTATTGTTCCTGGACGCGAGACCTCTCGACTGCGAGTAGTCGAGTCTGTGAAAGCTATAAACCACGTCGATTTAAGCGATCAGGCGGCTACCGTCTATCGTGCGATATCAGCAGAAATATTGGCTCGTACATCGCTAGCAGAAAAACAAGTTGGTTATGACACCCTAGTCGCGTTCCTGAAAAAGTTTGCAGTTTTGAATTCTGGATCGCGAGTTTGCTGCCAAATGGACAATAAGTGTCGATTTTATCAAGGATTTATTGCGATCGGTTCTGTCATTTCTCGTTTAAACAATTTGCTGCCTGTGTATGAGATCGATGGAACTCACATGAAGCACCCTCAGTATAATGGAGTTTGTCTGACTTTGATTGGTAAAGATGGAAACAAAGGAAATGTGCTCATCGCAGCAGGCTTTGTTCCAAAGGAAACGAAGTGGAATTTCGCCTGGTTTTTATCAAACTGTATTGCGGCAGGGGTGAGTTTGGCCGACGTCGCGCTGTTCACAGACCGTGGCCTTCAGTTAGAAGCGCAAATGTTACTATCCCAGCTTGGCCTTCAGATACACCTAAAGTTCTGTGCGCTCCACATCGTATTTGATGTCTGCCATCGCTTTAAGATCATTGATCCTGACATTAAACGAGTTCAACCATTTGTTTTTAAGTTACAAGCTTGTAATTCCCGCCGTGGGTACGAGTCAGTACTCAGAGAGATTCGGAAAGAATTTCCTGTTCCCATTCACGCTCGCTCCGCTAAAGAGGAATATATAGACGACTACCTGCGCAAGATCCATCCCACAAGCTGGTCTCGGTTCGGTAACTTTAGTCATGATGAAGACGACATTGCTTACATTAAAAAGCATTGGAGCAAAACCCCTTCATACGGATCTCCAAAGCCATTGTGTGGCGTTCGCACGACTAGCGGTGCAGAAGGTGAAAACAATGCCCTACTCTGGAATAGTTTACGAAGCAGTCAAGTTCCTGCTGCGTTTATTCGTTTTTGCTCTCGGGTAATGATTGCTGTTAACAGCAGTGGACGTATTTCTAGTACTTGGCAAACTGCAAAACACGACGTGACCCCTTACGCCAAAAAGGTGTTCGACGAAGAGCTACGAAAGTCTACCATGCTAAAATTGATAAGATCACCACCGCAGAGTTATCTCGCTGAGGAATACTACGCGTCTCAAATGGAGACTTCGTCACACATCATCCGTGGATCTCAATTCTACCGCGTAAATTTGGAAAGTCAACAGTGTTCTCGCTGTCCAGTGAGAGAGATGCAGGTGATGCCATGTCGGCACTTAATTGCAGCCATCTACAAGGAGAAATGTGTCAACAGAAGTTTAAGCATTAGAGAAGAGCTTCTACGAACTTTCCATCGCGCGTACACGATCTCCTCATTTCACAGGGCCTTCAAAGATGTTTCAATTTTCTTGCCGATTGAGTCCGAGCTGGACTCGGATGTAGCGATGCATCCCCCACCTCACTATCGCCAAGCCGGACGTGCTGTAGGTCCTCTCAAGCCTAAGAAGGATCGTCAAAACTACGCAAAACGATATCTTAGCAACGGGGAGGTTCCTTATACTAGACCTCCACCTTCCACAGAGCCTGACCAGGCCTCAACTGTGAGCAATATGCTGACTGAGATTGGAGAGTCGATTTTAGGCCCCACAACAAAATCTAGATCGCAATACACTTGCAGCACCTGCGGGGTACCCGGGCATAACTCACGTCGTTGTACGAACACGCCAGGCGATGTAGAATCGGTTGATGAAGGGATAGTAGCTGGTGAATATGTGGTCAATACCTCCCCGTATACCGCATGTGGAGTTCCGCAAGGATGGATATTACTGTATATCGGAGACGAACAATGAAATTATAAAACTTTAATAAAAAGATATATAATATCCGTACGCGTGAATTATGTTAATGATGGAATTTTTCGTAATGTACACGCAGTATCGCTGTAGTAGCATTGAGATCCTTGCAGTATCCTCCGCGGGTTTGGCTTCTGCTACGCCTCCGAGTACATCTGCAATCCCGAGTAGATATTCGGCATCGACTGCCGCTTCATTCTTGGCCGCGGTGCTGGTTGCAGCCGGCACTGCTACTGCTTGTCCACTATGGCCGCGAGACTATCAAAAAGCAGAGAGCTTATCTCTACATAACGGGCTTGCCGGTGCGATTCTACTGTCCAGTGCATGCGGAGCTTGGCGACGCGCTTACTATGGCTGAACTTCCTTTGGTTGCCCTCAACCGCTTGCCCGGTGCGACTACCGCCTGACTTAAAAAATCGAATTTGCTTTGTTGATTACGTATTGGCTAAAACTAAACTTGAGGTGTTTACTGCAACATTTGTTGATGTTGAGGTTACTCCTGATAAATATCCTTACTGCTAACTCCTGACAATAGTACTGTACATGTAGAATAATTTTAAGAGCTATTTAAAAATTTTAAAAATGTGAGATATTAGAATAAGTATAATTCTACCTCGATGTAAAAGGTACTGGAATGTAAACATGTATTTCCGCTGCTACTGTTGACAAAAAAGTTTTTACCTGCAAAGTTTTTTTTGCTCTTAACTTAAGGTACAATTGTTTTTTGTTTTTCATGATGTGACACCCCGTCCGGTTTTCTTGATTTCATTAGAGCAAATCCAGCGACCACCGCCCTCCCCTCAGCCATTTTAGAGGCTACCGCTGCTCTGATCCCGGCGGTCTAGTATTTTAGCGAGATATGTACGCCGCGCAGCTCCGCTCCAAGGACGAGATCTTGGCCATCCGTGCTGCCGAGCGCGAGTACGCCAAGCGCGTACTAGTGGCGCAAGAGACGCTTAAAGTTGTGCGTGAAGAGCTGGCCACGTGCTACCGCGAGAACGGTGTGAACCACAAGATGGCCTGCAAGGGTATTCGCGAGGAGTACGCCAAGCTCATCCAGGACCCCACCCACGGCGCTGGCTACCCGGTAGGCTATCGGGAGCAAGACATGACTCAAATTAATGGCAAAAAGGGAAGGAAGTAGAGGAAGCTAACTATTTACTCGTGTTTATTTGTGTGTTTTTTTGTGAAGACGCGACCGGAGTTCTAGACGCTGTATGGGCACACGGCAAGCGAGCATCAAAGCGATATGTGGCCGAGAGATCGATTAAAAAGGAAAAACATACCAGAAAAAGGATGAAAATATATACGAACGGGAATCGCAGGCTTCCCATTGTCTGAAGGTAGATGTTGACTGCTCCTTGTTGATGAGTAGCTGTCGGGTGTTCTCTTTGTCATAGCTTGGTGACGCTGAATAAGCGCAGTTAGAGATCGTGCTGATGTTGGCGACGCTTAGCGCGGAGAGTTTCAATACGCCGGAGCGCGAAGTGAAGTTCTTCGTCGCGCGACTCGTCGTTTTCACTGCCGTAACAGGGTCTGGTACCGATATCAAAGCGAGGTGAAGAGTATGTCTTTGTACGTGGAGGTGGTCTAGCTGCAGGGGGAGTGAAGCTGCCAGGATTGATGTCGGCCATTTCATAAAAGCATGAGCTTCGCCTTCTCTTTCTGTCAGTAGTATCAGCGCCGCGCGAATGAATAGTAGGAGATGTGAGTTCTTTAGGACAGGTGCAGGATGAAGCTGCGACAGCTGACAGCAGTGTGTCATGCTTGGTTGCTTCCACCTTGAGCACTTGAGTCACGAGATCCGAGTACGACCTAACGCTGCCTTCAACCGTCTCAATCCTTGCATGGAGCTCCGTCAGCGCGGCTTTCACCGCTGCTGTCTCGTCGACCACAGCCGTACGGATTTTTGCGCAAGCTGATTTGCTCTGTACATTGGAAAATGGCATGGTGAGTTCCAGCCAGAGCGAACGGGCAAGCAATTCAAAAACCTTTTGTCGGAGCGCGGTGATTGACTCGGTCATTGCGCAAATGCCCTTTTCGAGCTCTTTAGCTGCCACCTTTTGCTGCTGCTGGCTCTCGCAGCTACTCGCAAGCTTTGCATGGGCGTCCTCAAGTGACTTCTTTATTGGGTTGGTGAGCTGTTCCAGCAGTCTTTGTTGCTGGTGCTTCTGCTCGCGAGTTTGCTCGACAAACGCCTTAGTGAGAGCTTGCTCCAACTTCAGCAACTTTTCTTCGCCGTTACAGCGAGCAGGAGACTTAGGAGCCGGAGGTACCCGCTCAGCTTGCCATTGTTGAACGCGATGCAGCTACAAAATGAAACAGTCACGGTCAATGCACACACGCTTCATTCATGCACGCAGCTCCTCGTCACCTGGCCATCCTGCGATCCCAGCAAGTTCTGTGACTGAGGCTGAGAGAAGGACGACTGCGACATCGACGTGATGGCGCTGAACTCGTCACTTTCGGGAGCGTACACTGTTCATCATCCAGTAAAAAAAAACTCAATTACGGGAAGAAACCAAGGCCCACTAATAAAAGCAAAATGCGCACTACCTTTCTTGAGAAAGAGGAGGAAACCCGCTACTCGCCTGGCTACTAATTTCCAGTCTCCCGGCTGAGCTCGGCTAGCATCCAGTACTCGCTGCGTGAAGCTCGCCGGCTGAAACCCAGAGTTTGCAGGCTTCTCTGTGAATGGTGTAGACTGCACTTGTCTCGCCCCCAAACTCCTTTGACCGCCGGGTTGTGGTGTTTCCGCTCTTCGCCGCGATGTTTGTAGTGGCAAAGGAGGCGCGCGTCCAGCTCCTCGACGTGAGCTCCTGTGTCATCATTACGTTCTTAGCCACAAAACTGACAGCATCAACGCAAGTCCCTACGAGTTTTCATTGCGGCGCAGCAGCTGCGAGAGCGAGACCACCTCTCGACGGACCGACATGCTGCTTCCTTCGTTCTTGGAGTCCTGGAGTGCACACGCGAGTGCGGAATCGAGAGTGAATGTGCTGCTTCAACTTCAACTTCCAAGTCTATTCTCTCTTTATTAAAGAATTGTTCTGTTATAGGGATGATCGCAAAGGTGTCGATGAGTACAAGATGGCGGATACCGCAGCGGCTGCGGCAGCGCTATTGCTGGCCACAAAGCCTCTTTTGCCACGAACGACTTTGACCTCCACGCGTGTGTAAGGCTGTGTGACCTTCTTGTCGGATCGATCCACCATGGTCGCCAACACTACCATGAGCAAGACGATGAAGAAGTTCTGGATGGACTCGGACGACAGTCGCTGGCACTCCAAGCACAAGGGCGACTTCAGCACGTCTGACCGTTTGGCTGACCACTTCGTCGGGAAGCTGCGTGATGTATGTCGTGATGAGCAGAGTGAAGTGGCTATCATGATCCGCTTCACGCGCATCCTGAAGGAGTCGCTGGACTCATACGAGAGTCAATCAAACCTCCTCTTGAAGTTGGCGGACACGGGCCGAGTGGTGACGCTACTGCATCGATACGTCGACAACGCGCTGGACACACTCGATTTCCTCGACCCATCGGAGCGCGAGGAGTGGCACAGCCAGCTACTCGTCGAACGGGAGGAACGGCTCCAAGTTTTCAAGGAATTTGCCCTGGACAATGACCAATTGGTTGCGGCTTTGGGCGATAAGAATCAACAACTGGAGATTGTGACACTGCTGCGCTATTGCGTGGAAAAATACCACGACGGCATCACGCCGTTCGCTGGTAAGAATGAAAAGTACCGCGACAAGCTGACGACAGGAGAGCTGGATACGATATCTTTAGTATACGACGTGGCTGTGCAGAAAGCTGGCCTTGTGTCGAGTGATCTGCCAGATTGGTTCGTGACGTCTGAGCATGAGTGGGCCTGGGTGAGCAAGGCTAAACTTGAAGACTGCAAACTTGGGTGGGACGTCAAGGCGAGGGAGAAAGACGCTGATGACAACGTGAGCGATGAAGTGCGTGGAGAAGTGTGCGAGGAAGTGAGTGTCCGTCTCGCTCACATTTGAACGGAGCTCAACCACCCTCATCTACGGAAATTCTATGGAGCGTCATACGTTGGCAAGCCTTTTGTTATCCACGAGTCGTGCTTTCCACCAACGTTCGAGAAGGATGTGTGGCGCTACATGGGGAACTGTGCACTTGGTCTGCAGTACGTGCACGATCGCGGCCTCGTGTACCATGACGTCTCACCGACGACACTTCGCTGCAGCTACTCGGAGCGCAGAGGTGTGTTGGATGGACTGGGGTTAGTGCCACGAAGCCGTGTGGGTCGGTTCCATGTGATTGGAAACAAGGACAACAAAGACCAAACTGAAGATCAGGAGTCTGCGGAGAGCTACGATGTCTTGAGATTCGGAATTGCAGTGTTTTTCATCTTGTTAAATGGCCGCAACTCAAATCTACCAGGGGAAACGAGGGACAAAAAATTTGACACGTGGAAACACAAAACTACGTCGCGTCTACCGGATGTACAACCGGGTTTTATTACTGACGAAGAATGGGAGATGTTGCAAGGCCTCTGTGCTGAGAACCCCGCCGATAGAACAAAGCTGGAGGACGTGAGTTTCAAAATGAAGCTCCTGGATGGAGATGGATCTCAGAGGGATGTCGACAAATCCCACATAGTGGCCGACATTTCGAACTACGTCATACAGAGTTTTAACGGGACCATTTCTGAGCTGCTTGACGAACTGGCCGAAGATCATGAAGAGGAATTCACTCCCGAGGACCGGTCGGTCTTTAATCGCCTTCAAGACGTGTATTCGCATATGGAAAGAGCTGGAGAACTATATGGCGTTCTGGTTGAAGATTTCAGTCTGCTAGCGTGGGATTTCTTCAAAAAGTTTGACGAAAACATGTCGAACAGCAGTGTGTCAATGCAGATTGCGTCACAGTCGGTAGCTGGCCAAAACTATCATTATCACCACCAGATTGACCACCTAGTGCACGATTCCCCACAGTTGCAAGGCATGGACACAGTGCATCACTGGCAGCCTACGTGAAATAAAGCTCGAACCAGCCAACGAGAAGAATTTCTGAGGCTTTTGAAGAATCCATCGACATTTCTTCAGCATACGAGTAGACCAGAAGACATCGCAATGCTACGGTTTGAGGCACAGACTCGGGCTGGCGCTTATGCTGCAGATATTGTCGACTCGATGAATACAGTGCTAAGAGAAGCGCAGCGGCGTGGGATCGGCGGTTCCGGTATGATTCCCAAGTGGTTCATTCCTAGCTACCAAGTTAAGCTGGAGGAGAACATTGGAAGTGGAGGGTTTGCTTTGGTGAATCTGGGCAAGTGGTTTGGGACAGACGTGGTTGTAAAACGACTGAAACCGATGGCAGTCGACGAGAACCGTCGAAATCAATTCCGCCGCGAGGCAGATTTGTGGTTTGCGTTGAACCATTCCAACTTAATCAAGCTGTACGGCGCCTGTTATGAAGGACCGCAACCGTTCTTCGTCTGTGAGCGTGCAACACGTCAGACCCTCACCGACTACTTACAGCCAGAAAAGGGTAGACGTCGTGAGCTGTGGTTTCGTCTGTTGCAGGCAGCTCAGGGATCGAGCATCTTCACGACCACAACATCGTGCATGGAGACCTCAAAAACGACAACATCCTCGTGTGCGAGGGAGGAGCAGCAAAGATTGCAGACTTCGGGCTGAGTGTTCTTGGAACCACACCGAAGTCTATCGGGGTGCTGACTACGCAAGCTGTACGATGGAAAGCACCTGAGTGTTTGGAAGGTAACCTGCCCACATTCGCTTCGGACATTTACGCGTTTGGGATGTGCATCATCGAAGCAGTGACGGGCGACTTTCCATGGGGACGAAATCTGGCGGACCAAGCGGTAACTCGTCTTGTGAAAACTGAAAAGAAGATTCCTGATCGCCCAGCAGTTTTTAAAGATAAGGAGTGGAATCTCGTCGAGCGCATGTGCCGCTGGGACCCTCAGAAGCGCATTGGTATCGGCTCTGTGATCAAGATGCTCGAGGATATCGGAGTGTCCAATCTGATTGAGGCCGGTGGCAACGTTGGTCCGACTACGGTTACTGCCAAAACCCCGAATTGAGACTACCTTTCCAGCAGGAACTTGCTATACGATTTCTTGTTTCAAGCACGATTGTATTTGCTGGTTGGGAAATCAAAATCAAAGCTAAACGTTCAAATACTTTCGTGCGTCACTCTACGTAGACTTGACTACATCTGCATGTACCGACTGCCACCAGCTCCACCCGTAGGGCCATACATGTTCGAGGAGGAATTCCCGTAAGCATACGCTCCACCTTGGAAGGCCGAAGACGCTGATTCTCCGTAGCTAGGGGGTCCTTCCCTCCCTCCCTGGTAAGCCGTAGACGAGTTCCCCATATCACCGTACGCTGAGGATCCCATAGACGAGCTCGAAGACGCAAGACTACGTGATTCTCCTTGTGCCGCAGCACGACCAGCCGCAGCAGCTCGTAAGCTACGCACCCACTCCTGTTTGACCTCCCGAGACTTGGCATGGAGCTGCAACGGGTAGTACTTGTCGTCACGGAAAGACACGCTGAACGCTTCGGGTACAGCGTAGTTGTCTTCGATGATCGCACCCGTGACGTCCATCGGCGGATTGTCCGAACGACAGCGTTCATAGTCCTCCTTAGTGTCGTAGAAGCTCAGTTGTGGACCTTGGAGAACAAAGTACCGCTGCTGCCACTTTGCGCGAGCTGATCCACCAGCACCAGGAGCCATGTGCTGCTTGATGAGGTATCCACACAGGATCTGGGCGAAGGCCGAGGAGGCAAATTCGGTGGCTCGATAATGCCCTTGTTGTGCTGTATCGGCCAGACGCTTCATAGTCGCGTTATGATTCAATATATGTTCCAGCTCGTTCGTCTTGAACTCCAGTGTGGAGCGAAGTCCTGCTAGTTCAGACGCACAACGCTGCTCAGCCTCCTTTACTCCCAGCTCGCACTTCTGCTGTTGCTGAGCCGAGAGCTCCTGCATTGCACCTGCTTGTCCCTGTGCCACCGCCACCTTAACACTCAGATCATTCATCTGCTTCTCCAGAGCACGAACTTCTGTCATGTGTGCAGCATTCGTACTCTCCGTGCGTTGAATCACCTGTGAGAGCACGCGTTGGCTCACAAACTCGCAGTATGCGGCATCAGCCGATGGACCCACAGCGTGAGCGAAATATTCCTTATGCACACCACTCAAATCGTCCTGTAAGAAAGTCTGCGTTTCACGAAATAGCTCCATCGCTGACTTCTGTCGGTGTTGCTCAGGATGAGCCAGATACTCCGTCCCAGGTCGACTGAGAGCACCCAGTACATGCCGACAGTATGCCATAGAAGCCGCTGCATTCTGTTGACGATACGAATCAAACTCTGCACTCACGGCTGCTCGGAATTGAGCCATGTAGTCGTCACCTCCACCAGCATCGGCATCTGCGCCCATGTCTCCATCAACAATGTCACGTAGCTTCTTCTTAGCCAAGCGCTTGCACAAGCGATGCACGTTCTTCAGTCTATCTTCCGAGCACGGCAAGCGTGTTCGTTCCACACTACGTGCAGCCTCTGCGTCGTCGTCCTTTTCCATGATCTCAATCATCTCGTTCTCCGGCGCTGTCGGGTCTTCATCTAACGAATCCTGCACTTCCAACTCAGGACGCAACGCCACACTTCTCAGGTTGCCATTCTCATCGAACATGGCGTTGCCACCCTGTCCGTTGTCCACCACTTCCAGTTCATCGTCCTGCTTGTCTCCTTTGTCTTCAAAGCCAGCATCTTCCTCGTATTGTTCCGGTGATACATAACGTCGCACACGTGCATGCAATTCGGTCTTGTATCGCTTTACTGCGTCCTCCAGTGCGTCATGACATTGCGCCTGTACGACGCGACTCCAGGCGCTCGAGATCACGGGCGCTTTGCCGCTGTTCAGTGCCTCGACATACGACCCGGCCAGGTTGACGAACATGGCTCCATTCAGTGGCGTTCCGAACATACTCTTGGGTTTAGCCTTGCCAAAAAGTCTCTTTTGCAGACTCTCGAAGCTGGTCCGGAACTCGCCTCTCAGCTCCTCATAAGGCACTTGAGGCAGATTCCGCAGCTTCTGCTCGTCATCGACAGGGCGTACGAGCGTCACACAGTCTCGGTGTCGAAAGAAGTCACTTAAAAGTGCTCGGATCTGGTCCTTCTCGACTGCGTCGTCGCTGTAGCCACCTGTGGGCTTTAAAGCGCTCTCCAGATACTGTTTGGAGGAAATGGGTTTGCCATTGTCTAGTAATTGCAGCGTAAAGTCTCTCACGACCCACATGAAACTCGGGAAGAACTCGTGCAGTCTGTCAGCGTTGCCTGCTGCGTCTTTAGAGGACGAGGACGTCTGGATGTGCTTGGATAGGTTCACAACGAGCGATAGATCTTCAATTGCGTTGCCGTCAATCACACCGCGACTGTTGTACACAAAGTTGGACGCTAGTAGCAATGCCAGCGCGAAGATGCGCGTGTCGTGGGTCTGTTCACGGTCTACAGAGCCCAATCCTTCGGTATCGAGGAATAATACACTGGTATCATCGTCCAGAGGGATGGGTTCTCCCCACATCCAGATACCCTTGGTACAAGCGTTAACTGTACCGCCCACAGCGAAGCCTGGATGCTCCTGACGCGACCCGGATACGCCCTTCACTAACATATTGAGCAGGAAACTCTTGCCTGTACGGTACAGACCCGCCACAGCCACCACAATGAGGCGCGTCTTGACCCTCTCCAGCACAGCACATGCCTCCTGGTTGACGCTGAAGCCTCCGTCATCGTCCACCAGCACGAACGGTAGTGGTCGCACCGCTGACGAGTCCGCACTCATGACGACGAAGCACTTGGCTTTTGTATGGGACCAAAGGAAGTGCTCAAAAAGCGAGCCCACGACGGATATGATGTGGCGTACACTAAATCATGAGTAAATTTAAATTTGTGTTTCGTACACAGCAACTCAAAATGTTTTGTGTGTCAAACACATTTTAACTTGACTGGCACCGCGTGATGGCGCGATCAATGCATGGAGCGACGTCTCGCCAGGGCAAACGCGGCGCTGTGGGCAAGGCCAAGCTGGGCCGTGGTACTACAGGAATGGGCGCCAACCCGAATATGCGTAAAAAGTCGAAATTGGTGGTCACGTTCGACCCGGAGAAGCGTAAGGAATATCTCACGGGTTTCCACAAGCGCAAGCAGGAGCGACGTCGCTTCGGTCTGGACATGGAGGCGTACAAGGTCAAGAAGCGACAGCTTGAAGCCAAGAAGCAGCGACGCGAGGAACAGAAGGAGAAACTGGCAGTGCTTAACTTGCTAGACGACGACAAGAAGGACGAAGAAGAGGATGAAGAAAGCAAGGTCGACAGCGACTCCGACGTCTCCGAAGACGAGAGCAAGCCAGTGCTAGGCGGTGCCAAGGCGGTGACCAAAGTCCAGACGTTCAACGACGACTTCACGCAGGGTAAATTCGGCGACGTGGTGACAGTCACGACGTCAGTGGGCGACCTACAGAGCGACAGTGACGAAAGCGGCAGCGACCTGGAGCCTTCGGACGACGAAGAGGAAGCCGAGAGGCCTAAACACTCAGCGTTTCAGCATAAGAAGAAGAAGTTTGATAAGGAGCAACACTTGACATTATTCCAGCGGATACAGCAACAGCGTAAGGGCAAAGCTCTGCCGTCCAAGCGGTCGAAACTCAAGGACGCACGTGCTGCTCGTAAGGCCATGCTGGGCAAGAAGGCCAGCGTTGTTACAGGCAAGAAACGCAGTGCTGAGGACGGAGATGGAGGAGGCTCAGCCGTCAGTAAACTCAACAAGAAGCTCAAGATGAAGCGTCAACAAGGTGGCAACAAGCGCAACAAGAAGCGGTAATCGCTCAGTCAATTCAAGCAACTTTAGACGCGCAACATAATTCATTCATGTCCAGGTTATCCTTCACTTCACTGCTCTCCTTACTTCCACACCTTAATGAGTGCGTCACGGCCACTAGAAACCAGCATGGGACTGGGATTCTGGCTGCTCCCCAGCTCCACAAGTGTCAGATCCAGGATGCAATCTGTGTGAGCTGGAGACGGTGGCACGAGGCCTCGTCGTTCCATACTGATAGCCGACTCCACACCGCCAGCACCTGACGCTGCTGCACCGGCGACGCCTCCCGGCGACGAGTAGAAGGATGAGTCCTGACACACAGTAATCAGAGGAGGACTCAGCTTACTCCACGCCAACTCGGGCTTGGTGATAGCTGCTGTAGTCGACATGGGCGCCGCTGGCATCTCATCGAAATGTTGCGGAGCTGCTGACGAGCTCATACGCCACCAGTCACCAGGAGGAGCTTGGTTATCGTAGAACGACTTGGCTTCTCCATTGCCACTGACAGTGTACGACTGCTTCCCATTGCGAATATCCCAGTAGCGCAATTGTCGGTCTTCTCCGCCCGTGATCAACGCGTCTCCAATACCTCGCAGATGCAGAGACGGACATAGCATCGCACGTACACTCGGCTCTTCACTCAGAGGAGACGTGGCGATCTCGTCAAAGGCCGTAGCGATACCGTAGATGCCTAGGAAGCTTCCCAACACACTGCGACTACGGTGTGGAATCGGCACATGGAGAAGTGTAGGACACTTGCAAGCTTCAGCCTCAGACGCCTGCGCTTCAAGCGTACGGAATACAGCACGACAGGCACCGATACTGAGGTCGAACACTGCCACTTCGCCATCACCTGCAGCCACAAACACGAGCGGCACTGACGTCTCGTCAAGCGGCAACGTGTTGGGCAACCCCAAGCAGGGCTGGAGTCGGTGGATCGCACGATGAGACGAGTGTCTCCAGATACGAATCAGCACCAAGAAGCGCAGATCCCACAGACACAAAAAGCCTCGGCTCGTTCCAACAGCTAACCAGCTCACGTCCAGAGAGTGCGTAATGCACGTAACATATCCAAGCTCGGAGGAGATATTGAGCGTCCAAGCTTCACGACGCATCCGCAGATCCCACGCGTGGATCTTGCCGTCGCGAGTAGCATACAACAACAACGCTTCCGTGACGTTATTCAGGTAATCGATTGCCATGACAGCACTGTTGTTCGCTCTCAGCTCCTTGATTCCAGTGGCCTGTACGTTCCCGCCCACAGAGTTCACTTTATCCACGCGGAAGACGTGCACTGTGCCATCACTCGAAGCCGAGGCAACCGAGTGGCTGTTCGTCAGCACCTTCATGTCGGTAATTACTCCACCCTGGCCGTCATACGTGCATCGAGACCCTTGGTTCACACTGTGCTGCAACGAGCGTACAGACCAGATCTTCACTGTCCCGTCGTTCGAAGCCGATGCCAAGAAGCTGTAGTCTTGAGCGGCACTCACACGTGTAACAGCTCCAGAGTGCTCCGCCAGTTCTGCCACCAACACGTTCTTACGTGGCTGCCAGTTGCGATACGAGGAGCTCGGGTATCCACCACTGCTGCTGACTCCGTTGACACTACCCGAGCTGCTTCCAGGGCCATTACTACTCGAAGAACTTCCAAAGTTACCTGGTGTTACGCCTCCGTTGATCGCTGCAGCTGCTGCGATTGCTGCTGTAAACGTACTCCCCCCGTTTGGAGGGTACGTACTGCTGCCAATCTGAGCTGGAGACGAATTCACACTCGAGACACTTGTGCCTCCGCGTTCACTGCCTGGCGTCCCACTGCCCCCACCGGAGCTACCATAGCCGTTCATCAAGCAGTACGGGCTTGGAGCGTGACTGTAGATAGAGTACGGTGAGCCATCCGAGAGTCGTAACGCACCAAGATCCGGTGGCAGCGGAGGGATACCCAGTGCATTCAGACGCGCCAGTAACTTGCGAGGATTTCCAAGAGCCGGGTCCATCGCTGACTCTTTGAACGCGAAATAGTGGTGATACGTTGTGTGGGCCTTCTTGATCATCCTCTGTCGTGGAGGCGATACAGGCGACGCGTGTACTGGATGATGATGCGGATCCAACAAGCTGCTCATACCGTCACCTCCGTACATGTCACGCATGTTCATGTTCAGCATACTCACCATAACTCCGCCACTGGTAGGTGCAAAGTGGTTGGAGTCCATTTGGCCCAGTCCCGAGTCGTCCAGCGAAGACGATACCGATCCAGGAGGAACCACAGACGACGGACCAGTCACTGTGATCGGAGAGGCTGAAATGGGTGTGCTCGGCTCCACAAGACTGTACATCTTGCCCACATGTGACAGCGAGAGGCTCTCTAACGAGGGGGGCCCATTTGTGGACCCATTTGTAGCTGCTCCACGGTGAGACGGCGAAGTGCCGGGTGCGTGCGAGCGAGACCTCGTCACCAAGGCAGTAGAAGTCGACGCTGCAGACGTCGATGTAGTGCTACCAGCCGCTGCTGCAGCAGACGAAGAGAACCCAAAGTTACTGGCCTTCAGCGGTTGAGCTGTCGACAACGCAAACCGCATATCCGGCACGAAAAGTACACGAAGATGCGAGCGTGAAAGCTTGCGAGCGAACGGATTGCCGTTCGTCCCCGCAGCGCCACCGCCTGCCACCGATGCATTAGACACTGAACCATGCGGCGATCCCGCGCGATCGCTCTTGGCCGGACCTTGCATACGCGCAGCTTGCTCCGTCTTGGCCATCTCCAACTTGCTGCGCATCTGCATCGACGCAATCGACACATACTGCTGCATGAGCTTGAGCGACTGGATCTCATTTTTGCGCTGGTCGTAGATCGAAGAGACGTTATCCTCCACACTATTCGAGATCGTTTCCGCTGTTACCGCAGCAGACGACGCGACCGCCGCACCGGACGATTGTTGACGGAACATGCCGTACCCGTCGATGGAGCCCGAGCTTAGCAGCACGTCTCTGTTCTTACGCGACGTGGAGATATCGCTCACCATTTCCTCCAAAGACTCCCGCGACGTCGTCGTCATGGCCGTCAGAGGCGCAGGCGGGGTCATATCGTCGTCGCTGTCTTCAGGAACTTGTGATACAGATCTCTCCATCTCGGCAATAACCTCATGAAGTCCTGACGAAGACGAGGACGCCAACAGCGCGCGATCGAACGTCTCCCGGGACACATGAAGACGGCAGCAATCTCGAAGTCGCTTGGTGACAGCCGAGACCTCTTCATCGGGTAGAAACACCATCGTCTTGCGCAAGAACGGACGTAGCAGCGGACTTAGGAAGACGTTGGCATCCACACTACGCAGCTTCAACGCAATCTCCCCCATCAGCTTCAAGACGGCGTCCCGGATCCACCAGCTAGGATGCAACAGCAGTGAGCACGTCATACGAGCCTTCTCCACCAATGTACTGATCTTCTTCTGGAACAATCCGAGCTGACACAGTCCAGTCAGACACTCCACCGCCTTGGTGATGACGATCTCCTGTACATCAAACAGAGCCTGCTCAATACACGGCAAAATGTTGTGCTCCACAGCTACAGGTCCCACAAAGGAGCAGACGCCGACAATGTAGTCGAAGAAAGCTCCACGTAGCTCCCAGTCTGGATCGTTCAGAAAAGTAATAAGCTGTGGCAATACCACGTCCAGTGTTCGTTCTTGGCCAAAGAAGACACATAGCCTCGTAATATCAACGAGCAGTGCACGCTTGACAAGAGACGACGAGGCTTTTTGATCAGGAGTCGTCAGTTGGATCACAAAGCGAGAGATCATCTTGTGCAGTACACTCAGCTCCTTATCGAAGCTACTGGACGCCATGTACAGCGTGCTGGGGGCTAGCGAATCAGTGCCTCGGTTAGACATAGCAGCAGCAGAGCCCGACGACGTCAGTGTCTTTTGTTTCATAGCATGCGCGATCTCCAAGAACCTGCGACTAGTCTCCGCCAATTGAGGCAAACACTCGGCGAATGTGATGCGCACCAACTCATCCGGATCGGACTGGAAAGGCACCATAGCAGGTAGCACATACTGCGGGAACACCGAGGCGTCAGCAAGCGGGAAAGACTCCACCAGAGACAGCAAGTACGTGATGGTACGGAGTGCCAAAGCGCGGACAGTAGCACTGGGGTCGTCAATAACCTCGAGAAGGTACGGAATCAGACGCTGCAGTCGCGCTTCATCACTTGTAAACTGGCCCAGCGCACGTATCAGATACAACGCCGTGAGCTTGGATTCCGGCACTTGAACATGCCGAAGACTAGAGCAGATGAGCGACAAAACGATAACAATACCGTTACGATCTTGTGGCCACGGCTCGCTGCCAGGATACGTCGGTGGCTTCATACGTCGTGGTTTGCTCGAATGGGGTGGGGGAGTAGCCGTACTCCTCTTAATGGACGATCCGTTCAAGCTCATTGCGTCTTCGTCTTTTCCTTCTACATCCTCCGACGTTTCTTCATCCAACCGACCTGTGGACGGATCGCGAGCGTAGTCAAGCAGCAGCGAGTTGGTCTTCTTGTGGTTAAGAGCATTAAACTGGTCGTGGAGCTTCTCGATCTTCTTCTTCTGCAAGGTGGAGCTCAGACCACGCATGTCGTTCTCCTTCTCCTTCATCTTTTGCAACTTCGTGAGTGCAGCGTTGTCTCGCTCCGCCTTCTGCTTGTCATGTTTCGTAGGGATCTTCTGCTCCAGTTCCTCAAGTACACGCTGTGCCACATGTGTTTGCTGATCACCTCCCGTGGCCGTCGCTAGGCGGTCCGAGCCGTAGCCTTCCTTTAACCGTAACTTGAAAAACTCTTCCCCCTCTGGGTCTTCAACACCTGCAATCTCACGTACTAATCGCCCATAGTACTTGCACACTAGTCGAATACGCGCATCAGGCACTTTGCCACCACGACTGAGCACCAAGACGAGAAATCGGAACAGAAAATTGTCGAAATATGTCGGGAAAAGGCCACTTGCACTCGTGTACTTGGCCAGATATCCACTAGCCGACAATCGAGCCGTCGGATCTAATTGCAACATATGAAGAAGCAGTTCTTCCAGACGTGGGTCACCTACTTTCTTTAGTCGTTGTCGTAGCGTTTCTGCGTCTCCCGTACGATACTTAAGTAACGATGGCAGATCGAAGAGAGGTTTGCCGCCCAAAAAGAGCTCAGCGATCACACACCCAGCCGAGAAAATATCCATCGATTCTAGTAAGCTGCCTTCACGACGGGAGCGAGAATACGACGACGGCGCGCTACCAGTGGACGTCGTCGAAGGAGGCGTTTGCATGGGGGTTCCTGCCATGGTTCCACTGCCCAACCCCATCGCCAGAATCTGTTTGTCCACTTCTTCCACTGTCACTTCACTATCTGCCATCTTAGACAACATCATCGCAGCATCAGGTGTCTTCATGGAGTTGATCCCTCCAGTCCCTGGCGTTGAGCCCGTTGCTCCACTCATCGACACAGATCCTTTACCGTAAAACCTCTCAGGTGCCACACTACAGCCACGTCGAGTAGCGTCGATAGCACAAAAGTAGTAATTGTAGTCGGCGGGGTCGTCTTCGGGGATGTAGGTCGGTTTAAACGGCGCAAAATCCGTCAGAAAGACCCAATTCCAGCTCGTCACCATGACGTTTTCCTGTTTAATATCTCCGTGGCAGATGCCCTTGGCGTGACTTTGCTCCAGTGCTCTTAATATCTGGAAAGCGATCCACTTCTTCTCTACCATTGTCAGGAACGGTCTGGAGCAGATGCGGTCGTACAAATTCGACGCGAAGTATTGACGCACCATGAAGGCCACGTTGTACTTGTTCGACAGCTGGAAGTCTGCGTATGGGATCACATTGGGTTGCTGCTCCACGGAGAACGCGAGTGCCAGACGACGCAGCGCCACCTCAGCGCTAGTTAAGGACTCGCGTTCGTCGTATTTACGGTAGATTTTGACCACTAAATGCCCTTCGTCACACTTGCAAGAGATGCTCTTGAGGAACTTGCCGTCTCCAATCAAACTTCCGAACATCATATCCATCGAGCGAGGGGTGTAATCCATGAGGAAGGTGCGGTACTGTGACGCACTGTCCAGCACGCTCTGCGGCTGTGCGCGCGGCGCGGCGTTGCCCATTGTGACAAATCACTACACCAGCGAAAAGCTTGCGATTTTCTCTACACGATGCGAGGTCTGCGCCTTGAACAAGGCACGGTGGGGCACGTGAGAAGGCTTGCAGACAGAGCTCCTAGCGCGCCGCTTGTGATCGGTTTTTCTCTGTTGATGTCGCCGGTTGTAGTGATGACACGAGATGTACCTATTGTATGGTACGTTCGCCGACTACCGCAAAACAACCAATCGAATTGGAAGGATAAAATACCAAGGGACCCGTACTTACTGTCAGTACTTTATTTTTTTTGATGAGCCTCGGAATACCGGTTTTAATATTGCTACTGTAAACTCAAATTATATTTTTAACAAGTCAAAGCGCCATTTTAGATGTTTAAGAAAACATCAAGCCTCCGAGGAGACGCCTCATATGGAGGCAGTTTCACTGGAATTACCGTCTCTCGTGTCCAGTGGGAGGCGATTTTACCGGGATTGTCGTCAAACTCCAAAAATTGGAGATGAAACCACGATCTCCAGAGGTTGATCTCCTTTGAGCAGTCTTTAGTAACACGGAATCTTCTTCAGACGGAGAAAGGCAACGAAACTCGTCGTTGTCTCCCTTTTGGATTGGTCAAAATGTGTTCTCCTTCCATTGTTTTACTACTGGCGATCATCCCTAAAAGGTCGCTAAACTTGCGTCAAAGAAGGATCATTTTCTTGCAATTTTCTACGTAGATACGTTAGCATAGAGCTCTTGTTTTGTCTAGGGGGTGGCAGGGTCTTTCCGAGCACGTACCACAAGCATATCTTGACGCCGAGCTTGATTCTTTGCGCGCCCAGCGCCTCACTACTCTATTTGCTGTGAGCGTTCAAAATCGCAAGATCAGCAGCTGAACGTTTTGAGCTTCTCGCGTATTAATGCATTCTTCCCCCCCAGGCATCCGAGATGCTATAAACTCTTTTGAGCCACCTGAGGGGTTTGTCGTTCTTCCTCCACGACGAAATGAGAAGTCTATCATCTTTTCCTATGGTGTTCGCCTAATCAAAGCCCCGGAAAACCCGTCAACGGAAGCCGATGTTGCTTCGCCGGCTATTTGGATGTGCTTGGCCGGCGATGTTTGCCGTGAGAGTGCGGTATCATTCCCACTGTCCAGTGGCAAGACGTCAGCTGCCACAAAGCATTTGAAGAAAGCTCACGATGTAACCTCAGAGCGGACTGAAGCCAGCCAGGAGAAGCGACGATTTCGTGACGAAGAACTCGATCGTGTTCGTACCTCGCAGTTATTTCGCGACGACCCAGCACGGGTTTATGTTCTCATGGAAACGCTGCGTATAGTTAACAATAATCTTCCCTACCGCCTTGGAGAATACGACGAATCTATCTCGATTCGTGAGCTCGTCTTTAAGGATGGAATGCAAGCCATAATTAATGGGAAGATCGTCAGTCACTGTATCGTGGAGCTGTATGCATCAAC
Organism: Phytophthora infestans T30-4; assembly: GCF_000142945.1. Taxonomy (NCBI): domain Eukaryota; phylum Oomycota; class Peronosporomycetes; order Peronosporales; family Peronosporaceae; genus Phytophthora; species Phytophthora infestans. The sequence goes on along the minus strand of NW_003303654.1, from coordinate 116,474 downwards.
TAAGAGGGCAATCGAGCTGATTTGGATTGCGGTTCGTATTGGAAGAGCTCCAATGCTCACAGTAGTAGGCGATTTTTGAACTTCGAAAGTACAAACTACAAAGTATCTCGGATTGCGGCTATATTTTATCGACGAGAGCTTTCAGCTGAAGTCGATACTCCTCGGAACACGTCACTTTAATCCACAGTACGGTGAGCGCAAAGGCGGTATCCGCGGCCCATTTCAGCGCTGGATCGGTGAAATTCTACGCGACTTTGGTCTGTCCCGTCGAGACTTGTTTGGCGCCACGTCAGATGCTGGATCCGACGTGAAATGGATGATGCAGGAGGGTCTAAAGCTAAACTGGCAATGGTGTATACCGCACATGACCAATGCGGCTACTAAGATTGCATGTGGTATGGTAGCGGACGCGTCCAAATCTAAAAACCCCGCCATGACAGATTTGACTCGCCGCATCGTCAAGACCGTCTACACAGTCAAGCATGTTGAAGTTATGGGTACACTTTTTGAAGAGCTTTGCGTCTTTGGAAAGAGTAAGCAATCCCCCCATCAGCTGCTGGACTATCGAGCACATCGATTTTTGGGCCTCACGCGTGTCATCAGACGAATTCTTAACCTATGGGAGCCTCTAGTGACGTGGTATGCTGAGAGACTTGACAAGGCGCGAAAGGAACGTGCCAGTCTTCCTGCCGGATTTCCATTGGAGCGGGATTATCAAAACCTCATTCAAATCCTGTCGATTTTACAACCTATAACGTCTATAAGCACTAAGGCCCAGGCTGAAAGTGCAAATCAAGTTGAGGTTCTATTGACTTTGTATAAGCTGCGGGTCACCGTCCTGGACAGTTCAAAAGCGCTTCGTGATTTTCGCTCTACTAAAGAGCGCCCAATGGCCTTCCGACCTGAGGATCTTACACTTCTAGCATCCAACACACGCACGCTTGTTCACGACGCTTTTCATAAGCGATTTTTCTCGCGCTACACGGACCGAAATTTTTTTATCAAGTGCTCATTTGTATTGGAGATGCAGCTCTTCCTGCACCCCAACTTTAAAGGTTTCGACGGGTTTCTCAAGCGGGTTATTCAGTTGTGAAATGCTGATTCGAGTGGCGTCGCCACAGCAGCAGGGGATCGACACTTCACCAAGATTAAAAAGACGATTTATGACAAGGTCCGGTCGATTATGGTGGCAGTGGCTGCCCCGGAGGAAGTACGGCCATCCCCACCAGTTGATGATCAGTCTCCGGCACCTTCAACGCTTTTCTCCGAGGACCTCATGAAGCTATTTGCCGATGTTATCGACACAGATCCAACCGAACCTGAGTCTACCCAAGATCTAAATTCTACTCGTATTGACGAAGAATTGGAGAGATGGGAAACAGCCCCTACCTCTCTCCAGATCAATGGCAGTCGCCCTGAGACCATACTAGAGTTCTGGAAACGTCAAGCAGAGTCTGGTACATACAAGTTTCTTCCACTCGTAGCACGGATTTTGTTCGCAATCCCTTCTTCTTCCGCTCAAATCGAACGCGACTTTGGAACAGCGGGGCAGCTGGTAACCCCGCAACGAGGCTCCATAGCACCTCATAATGTGGATATGTCGGCATTTCTAAACTGCAACAGGCAGTTCGTGGATGTGACGCAGTGTCCAAAGATTCACGTACGTGACATCGACAAGTTTATTCCGTCGAATGTCAAGGTGGGAATGGAGGAAGACGACGCAGAGGGTTGTGAGTTGCTGAGCGGGTACTTTTCAAGTGACAGTGAGGAAGATATTGAAGACACGGCGACGTAGACAACTGAATATTACATATAAGATTTAGCCATGTCATTATTACCCATTAGTATATCTTCTTGTCCTAATTTCCTCGTCTGTCTGAGCTTAGTGACTCGCATAATCAAACAAGAATTCTACAAGTTGCAATGACTCCTCTGCTCTCAATTTTTTCATTGTTTTTCTCTCTTCAGAGAGGCGATGCTCTTGGTTCGCTCTACGGGCTATCGTCTGGAGTGGAAGTCTTCGTGAGCTTGTTTTTGGTAGTGAACTGGGCTTCGTAGTATTGGTTTTTAGACCCCGAGACCTCGCCAACGCACGCGCAACAACCTTTTGTTGCTCGGATCGGCGAACAGATTGCAGATCGATACTTAATTTGATGTCTTGTTCGCAAGTCGGCTTAGGATACCGCATTAGTTTGTGTAGTTCCTGCGCATCTTCGGACAGCTTAGCCCGATTACTTCCATTTAGTTTGCCCATATGAACGTTGCTGATGTGCATCTCCTTCTCTTCATCAAGCGACATAGAAGCTACAACTATTGCTGGGGGCATCGAGGACGTGGCACGATCTATTGCGTTGTCTTCGCCACCTGATCGCTTATCTCGTACCGCGCTACTTCCATGCTGCGCAACAACTTGACTTTTGACGTCGATCACCTTAACAGTTTGCTGGGAAACGAATGCTCGAAGAAGTTCATCTACACGCAATAGAGCAGTAGCTACAGTCGTTTGCTTGTAATCTTCGAATGATTGCAATAGTTTCGCTTCTATTTTCTCGTGAGCTGCGTTTTCCTCTGCGTAGTGTCGTCGAACAATCGACTTGGCTTTCTTTTCCGCAGCAGTTTTTGTCTGCTCCATCACTGTTGTAGTATCCTTCTTAATAGCGTTAATCTGTTCTTCAACACCTTTTAGGATTTCCCGACATTGTGCTGCCACTGTGAGTCGGATTTCTGCACTCACTTGTTCTACATGAGCTTTTAGAACGTCCTGTACGCACTGCTCCATGCTGGCGTAAAGCTGTTCTTGAAGACGCTGGATTGTCTCCGTCATACGGACGTCAGCTACATGTGCTTGGTGTACAGCATGAGCTTCGACGGTAGCTCGTGCTTGGGCCTGAGCGACGTCGTTAGCTGCAGCAATTGCGGACTGTAGCTGTGTGTTTACGTGCTGCTCGATAGCAGTCGGGTCTATTTGAGTTGAGCGAATATTTTTCAGCCAGCGCCAGGGTTCTTTGTTCGGCTTCATCGCGTGCTTGTTGAACACGGGACTCGGTGTACTGCTGCTGCTGAGCTTGAAGCTGCTGGCTAGTGTGAAGCTGTAGCTGACACTCAGCGATATCTTGTGCTTGCGCTGATACGTGTGCAATCGCCATTTGTAGCCTGTGGTTGGATACGTTCGCGCGTGATTCTTCGTCATACACCACGAGGTCTTCACTGTTCGGGGACGCCATTACGAGAGAGGAATGCCAGCGACGTCTCCTCAGTAAAACGTTATGTGCAGTCATCTAAAACTTAGGAGGCATTGATCGCATTTTAACCAATGAAATAAATGCAGAAATCATCCAACCCAGAGGCAGAAAGTAGATATCAAGGAGATCAGGGAGTTTTTCGCTCCGATTAAGTTCGTCTCTCTCGGCTTAAATGCGAGAGAGAGGAGATTTAAAACCTTGAGAGATGATCTCTCGAGGTTTTTCATCTCCCTATTTTTGAAGGAGATCCGTCTCCGTCTCCTCTCCTTCTAGGCTTGGAAAACATTAAGTTTACTGTCAAATTATTTTTAAGCTTTAAAAAGCATTTTTAAAAAGCTACAAAAATCATTACCGAGTGAAAAAAGCTATAATAGCATCGGCCTGAAAACAAAGGTCCTTAGTAAGCTTGACACTGACAGCAAATTACATACTACTCGAAAACCTCCTCCAGCTCCAGTAACAATTCGATCCAGTACTCGTCATGAGCAGGTTGAATAGCGTTGCCGGGGCCAACGCCGTCCGACCAGAGACCCCCGGTGTTTAGAAATGGTGGGTACACAGTCTCCCCATATTTGCCGGCCCAGTCGAAATCGATTATCTTCAACTCGCTTTGTTCTTCCTCCCACAACAAATTTGACAGACGTAAATCGCCATGCACAAAATTCTTTTGCTGGAGAACCTCGCCAATTCGGCGTATTTTCGGCTCCAACACCTTCCTTGCTATGCCCTTTTCTTGAAGGATATCCATCAAAGGCACGCTGTTAAGCTTCTCCATCACGATAAATCTCCAACCATTTACCAAGACTTCGCAATGTAAAAGTGCCGGAGCTACACCAGCGTTCGCGCAATGGATATGCACCTCCTTTCCATAAGTTCGAGAAAACTTAACGATAATCGCGATACCAGATTCCGTCTCAGCCTCGAATGTTAAGTTGAGAATACGCTTCTTATAGGTGAACTTAGTAATAACGCCAGCGTTCATGTAGGATCTCCTGTACGGAAACTGAAGCTGATCCATCGGTGGCTTCAGTGTTTCCGAGTTGCTGCTGATTAGTGCGCTAAGCTCTTTAAAGGCAACCTTCAGTGAAGCACACATCCGCGCAAGACCTAATAGCAGATCATCGTTTTCGAATAGAAACAAAGGAAAACCTGCCGACAGCGGATCGCACACCAGCTTATCTGCCCCGACATTAACGACGCCGGATACACTCAGCAGTGTTCCCGAGAAGTCCAAAAGGAACGAAGGCACTTGACAGTCGACCGGGTCTGGAAGAGCGTGGATGTAGCAACCAATGTTGTGCATCGTCGGGAGATTTTCGCCTTTTCCTTTCTGAAACTTCACATTTATCAGTAACCTGGACTTGTAGCACGAACATCCATCCGATACTAAACTCGATCGGATCGGGACGTCAGGGAACAGATACTTGCTCAGTAACGAAAGAGCTTTTGACGCAAATTCGTCTTCGCTGTAGAATGGAGTCGACAGCTTGCTGCACAGTTCCAACACGAATGGTATGTCTGAGGAAGTCAGCTCAATCGATTTGCAGTTGGCATCAAAACGTGCAAACACTTCATTGAGCAGCACGACTGGGATCACAGGGGCTCCTTCTTCCCAAACGATTTGATGGCACTCTTCTTTTCTCTCGTCTTCTTTCGGGACAAGACTCACCGAGCTGAAGGAATTGCCATACAACGTTCTGCAGCTCCATGTCACCAAGGTGTTCGAGAGCAACATCTCTTTCATATCAGTGAGCTTCAGCCGCTTCGGCGAGGGCTCGGTACTCCGGGAAAATCTCATCAACATGGCTATTCGCTGAAACTCTTCGGACCCGAGTGAAAGCCATTGACTTCGAAGTAGTAATAGCAGCAGATGATATTAGTAGTAGTAGTTGCCGTTGCTGCTCTTGTAATAATATTAGTCGTTTTTAAATCAAAGTAATACATTAGTACTACTAGTTTTTCGAGCTCCCATAAAAAAACAGTAAAACGGATACTACAATGTAGTGTTGTCTACGTGTAGTAGAATCCAACAGTACTGTATCAAGCTACATGTTGTACTTCGTAATACAAGTGCAATTAGGTACTGTGCATCGTACTACTTTAGTACTACAATAGTGGATAGTTAGTAGTAATACGTTGTACAGTAGCTACCACCGAGTACTACAGTAAAAAAAAGCGTCAGCATTACCTGTATTGTTGATTCAACAAGCATGGCAATAGTGTATTAGAAGTCATTTCCTGCTCGCACTCGCTCTAGAACCTCTTCACCCTGATAATCGACTCTCCCTCGGTTCTTGCTGCTAGTACACGTTGCCAGATACATATCGCTTAGCTGTAGAGATCCTCCTCGTCCTCTTCGGCAGCAGCGTCGGCAGCACCACCGGCAACACCAGCATTGACGTTACGGCCAGGGAACGAAAAGTTGGCTAACGAAGTTCCACCCGCAGTCACATGCGAACGTGCTTGCTGTAGCGTCTGTGCGAAGGTCGAGTATTGAGCCAAGTCGCGGTCACTGACCGAGCGGCGCGCGTTGCGCACGGCCTCCTCGAAGTGGCGCGGCGTAATCTCAGGCACCGGGTCCTCCTCCTCGATATCTTCCATCTCGTCCCCAGCCTCGGCACGGAGGCGGTCGCGCTCCATGTCACGGGCAATACTCTCACGGATCGCCAGCTTGGCAGCACGCTGGCAGATCTCCGTCAGATCAGCGCCCGAGAACTTGTCCGTCTGCTGAGCCAAGAAGTTCAGGTCTACCTCCTTGGACACGGGACTTTTACGCAACACCGAGCGCAGAATGCTTAGACGCGACTCAAAGTCCGGCATGGGGATGAAAATAAGCTGATCCAGACGGCCAGGACGCATGAGAGCGGGGTCGATAATGTCGGGGCGGTTCGTGGCTCCGATAATGAACACGTTCTTCTTAGCACCCATACCGTCCATCTCTGTTAGAAGCTGGTTCATCACACGGTCGCCAGCGCCTCCAGCATCACCCGAGCTGCTGCCACGCTGCTGCGCGATCGAGTCTAGCTCATCAAAGAACAGCACACAGGGAGCAGCACCACGAGCCTTGTCGAACACCTCACGGACGTTAGCTTCGGACTCACCGAACCACATGGTCAATAGCTCCGGACCCTTAATGGAGATGAAGTTGGCTTGGCATTCGTTAGCCACAGCCTTAGCCAGCAGCGTTTTACCGCAACCAGGCGGACCATAAAAGAGAACACCCTTGGACGGACTGAGTCCGTACTTCTCAAACTTCTCCGGGTGTTCCACGGGGTACTGTACCAGCTCCAGCAGCTCGCGCTTGACACTCTCCAGTCCACCGATGTCCTTCCACGTGACTGTCGGCACCTCCACCGTCGTCTCACGTAGAGACGACGGGTTGGACACACCCAGCGCGTACTTGAAGTGGGCCTGAGTGACAGCCATAGCATCCAGGATCTCGGCGTCAATAGTCTCGTCCTCAATATCGATCACATCCATCTTCTCGCGGATACACTGCAGGGCCGCCTCCGTGCACAGCGCCGCCATATCGGCTCCCACAAAGCCCTGCGTATCACGAGCAATCATCTCCGGGTCCACATCGTCGTCCAGCTTCATGTTACGCGTGTGGATACGGAAGATCTCGAGACGTCCGTTCTCATCCGGGACGCCAATATCAATCTCACGGTCGAAGCGTCCAAAGCGACGCAAAGCAGGGTCCATACTGTTGGGACGGTTCGTTGCGCCGATCACCACGACACTGGCGCGTTGCTTCAGTCCGTCCATAAGCGTCAGCAACTGCGACACAATACGACGTTCCACTTCTCCATTGGTTTTCTCACGCTTCGGGGCGATCGAGTCGATCTCATCGATGAAGATAATAGCCGGGGCGTTCTTCTCGGCTTCTTCAAAGGCTTTACGCAGGTTACTTTCAGACTCTCCAGCCATCTTGGACATGATCTCGGGGCCATTGATCAGAAAAAAGAACGCGCCAGTCTCGTTGGCTACAGCACGAGCGATCAACGTCTTACCAGAGCCCGGAGGACCGTACAGCAGCACACCACGCGGAGGCTTGACACCCAGTGTTTTAAACAACGTCGGGTGACGCAGAGGCAGCTCAATCATCTCTCGAATCTGAGCCATCTGACGCCGACAGCCGCCGATATCATCGTATCCGACCTCGTCCATCTTCTCTTCGTCCTCACGACGCACTGGTTCGCCCTCACAGTGGATAATTGTGTCCGGAGCGACGATACAGTACGGAGCAGGCTCCGTCTCCACGACCTTAAACTCCACAGGGTGCATCGCTTGACGCACAAGGAAGAGATCACCCTTCTTGACGGGACGGTAGGCCTCTACGAAGTAGGGCTTAAGGTACACGTCGAACAAGTTGCCTGACACACCCTCGATCGTGTCGTCAATTGGTAGAACGTGGATGCGCTTGCCGTAGGGCACGTCGCCGCACGTGTGGATGCCCACGACGTCGCCCAGACGCACGCGCAGGTTCTTACGCACCACCTTGTTCATACGGACATTGTTGTCGTCAACTGTCTCGTCCTGCAACACCACACAGACAGTGTCGTGTCCCTTTTTGCCCTTAATAAGCACCGTGTCGCCGCGAAAGAGCTGTAGCTCCTCCATCTTCGCCATGCTCAAAGCAATGACCGAGTTGTCATCGTTTGTGGCCTCGTCAACCACCAGACGGTTCGGCGACCGCTTGCGGTCCATAATACCTGCCTTGAACTCTTCCTTCCTGCATGTATAGAGTAAGAAACATGGCTACATTTAGATGTCGAGCGATGTGACGTACTTGTCACCCATGTTCGGAGCTCTTTTTGTTGGTCGCTTGGGTATTGATCCAAATCAAACGCAGCTCTGGAGGAATAGAGCGAATACGTTAGTTATAAATTCATTAAGATCTTCCTGTCTTCCTCCGCTTCCGGAGATCTCCATACGCTCGAAACGGGATCATTGGGCAGGAAATGAAGCGTAGAAGACGACAGGCACGCTTGGGAGCAGATGTATCATACTGCAGCTTCGTAGTTGCAAAGGAAATTGACCCACCTTGAGGCTCGCGCTTGTGACTATTTGGAAATGGGAAGAAATTCCCCCCTTCGGAAGATACCCGTAAAGTGATGTGGTACACATTTCTTACTCCAGAATGTTCTGATGACGTGTCTTCAAAGTGTAACATTCATTCTGCGAGCATTGTTACGATGAAGTTTGATATTAATATCATGTAAGTTACGTGTATTACCTCGCAGTATATCAAAAAAACTTAAAATGCATTCCATCGTTCCAAGTTGTGATCAACTTGATCGCTCTTAGTCGCGGTGGTTGCTGCGGGGCTTGCTGCCACCGTTGTTCTTCTTCAGTAGCGCGACAAGGATGCGCACGAAAATGGACATTAGGTCTGCAACCCAAAGTAAATATGAGCACCTTCATACCGATCAAAACCCTGTTCAGAAAAAAACGTACCCATGAAAAGGGAGAGCGTATGCTTGAGCACGTCCTTGTCGCCCATGCTGGCCTGCTCGATGATCATCTGCGTGTCGAACACCACGTAGCCGCAGAACATGAAGAGCCCGCCGTACTGTAGCAACAATTAACAGCAAATACCATCAACAAATTAGCACACCAGTTACAGTAGTTCCAAATCCTTTTCCCAACTGCATCTGCGGGGTCGTACCAGGTTCAAGTTAAACAGGAACGTTGAGTACTTGAAGATGCTGAATACGCTCGTGAGGAACAGCACCGACAGTGCCGAGCTTAGGATGCCTCCCAGGTATAAGTAAGAGCGGCGAGTAGCTGCAGCATCAACACCAAACAAGTAAGTCTTCAAATCGCCATCAGCTCCAGCAATTCCACCCACCGATTAGCGCACTCCCCGTGAAGCACATGAACACCAGCGTCGTCAACAGCCTGCAATCACACAGCCACACCCAATTAGCCTCTAACTTCTACACCGCACTCATTTACGACAGCCTTACAGGGCCGAGACGAGAATGCTGGGGTCCACTTGGATAGCCACAGCGACGAGCGTTGACACAGTAAGACCCATGGCTGCCGATATCATCATGAGGATACCGAAACGTCTCTTGTAATTCTGCACGGGCTCCATGTATAGCCAGATCGAGCCCAGCGTCGACACCAGCGACGAGCCCATGAGCGCAAAGCGCTCGGGTCCAATTGCCAGAGTGACGGCCGCGCTGAGCATCGCAGAGAGCACACAGGCCGCCAGCGTCGCGTACACACGGACCAGATGCTGCTGCACGTCCTCCGTGATGCCACTGGTCTTCATCATCGTCGCCATGTTCCACTGCGGCGACGTACGCGCCCCGAACATGTTCATCCTGCTAAAAACTTCGCTTGTCTTCTTGTCTTTTCTTGTCATCGAGCCAGCGGTATTTACCGCTGGCTCGATGACGTAAACCACCCAGAATACCGGTTAAGACAGCTTCTGGTTTCCAAATAATTGTTGTTTTATTGCACAATTTAGTTAGCGCTACTTGTGTCGCGACTTGGGCCCTGCAGTCACGACAGTGCACCGCTGTTCGTTCAGTACGCACGGGACGACAAAAAATATCAACGTTGATGTTGCATTGGATGATAGCCCCTACCTGAGACTTCAGCGTACACAGCGGAGGCGTCTGCATAAGCAGCAGAAGCGCCTACGATTTTTTTGTTTCGCGCGGACGAAAATCCCTTCTTCAGCGCCACATTGGCCACGTTCTTGCGGGTCTTAATTTCCTGGTGGTATGTGGATCGGTTCGTGCTGCCTCCATTCGTGTGTCCCCCTTTCGACGCTTTGGATATGCCTCCAGAATAAATTGACCCTCCTCCAAAACTGCTTTCGCTGGTTTTGTTGTTGTTGACGTTCCTACTGCTAAAGGAATATTTGCGGGTTTTGACATGAGTGACGCCACCCATTCCTCTTCCACCCGCGACGTTGTTGATCGGCGGTAATTCGTCTTCGCTTGCATCGTGTGCATAGTCTTTTGTGTCGGTCAGAGCCTGTGGTCCATGTGATCTTCACAAAAACAACAGCAAAGTTAGCTCGGTGTATCCTCAGCAGGCATGCAAGCAAACTATAACTTACCCATTCTGGATTGACGGCAATGGTGTCTTATCATCTGAATTGTCGTTGCTTTTGCGTTGCTTGGAGGCCATAGAGAGTCCAACCGAAGGATGTTGTTGTGGTTGAATAACGTGTTGAGCTTGTTGCTGCTGCGCCCGTAAAGTAGCCTCTTCGAGATCGCGGATTTCCCGAAAATACTCATGCCGCAACGCTTCTCGTGCGTTCATGCGCTTACTCGGGTCGTATGCCAGCATTTTGTTCATAAGATCGATAGCCGCAGGAGATGCGTGCGGGATGAGCTTAGCAATATTGGCTCCTTCCTCTCTGGGGAAGTTAAAATCAACATGAGCAGCTCCCTTACGCCTAAAGATCTCGAGCACTTCCGACGATGGAGTGCCCAGAACTTTGTGTATACGGTGGATTTGGTCGAGTTCGTTGGAGCCAGGGAAGAGCGGGTAGAGCGATGTGATCTCGAAGAAAACACAACCGACACCCCAAATGTCCATTTCCGGCCCGTAGTAGCCATCAGTGAGCAAGCACTCGGGTGCGCGGTACCACCGCGTGGAGATGTATTCCGTGTATGGTTGCTTGGAGTAAATGCCTCGACAGGACCCAAAATCGGCCAGTTTGAGCTTGGTACTATCTTCTACCAAGATATTCTCGGGCTTAATATCGCGGTGGAAAATGCCTTTGTTATGCATGTGATCGAGCGACTTAACGAGTTGGTACATGAGCGATTGTACTAGGTCGGGCTTGAGATAGTGTCGTCTGCCGCGAATCATTTCGTACAGGTTGGCATCCATCAGCTCGAAGACCAGTGCTAGCCGACCCGATGGCTGGTCGTACAGTACTTCTTCCAGTTTGACGATATGCTGGTGAGGCGACAGCCTCCGTAGTGCCTGGATCTCACGTAGATTATTCACTTGGTCGATGCTCTCGAAGTGGTTCTTCATGCATTTGATGGCATGGAACTTGTTATCTTTGACGTTCTGGGCCTTAAGCACCTCGGAAAATGTGCCTTCCCCTTTCTTGGCCACTAACCGGTACTTTCGCATGGTTGCCTGCCGCGTCAAACCTTTGTAAGACCCACTGGAAGCTTGACGCTGACGCTGCTCACGCGAGCCTCTTCGAGACAGCAGCAAGCCAAAAACTGATGCAGCTCCATTTATATTTACCAACGGAGTGAGCGTTCCCTATTAATACATTAACACAACGGACGTTGTTACCTTGCTTCACTTCAAGGTGATGGCTTCAACAACCAACAATTTCCAACGAATATGAAATTGTCAACTATTGCGACCTCCTTATTGGATGAAAGACAAAGTCAATTCAAGTTTCAGCCAATGAAAAGCTTCCAAATTTGGCCACACAAAAAAACACTCTGTTACGTGTTTTACATTTCCTTCCACTCAAATCGCCAGCATGTCGGAGCTGTACGCGAACAAGGTGTGCCTGTCGCCCATGGTCCGCTCGGTAGGATCCTCTCCATTTTGCTACTCACAATGTCCAGTCCACTTTTAACCACATGTTATTCAGGGCACATTGCCGTTGCGCTTACTGTCGCTGCGCTATGGAGCCGATCTCGTGTACGGCGAGGAGATCATTGACAAGCGCATCATCTCGGCAGTTCGTGTGCCTAACGGTGCGACTAGCTATTTAAATAAGCTGGCAACTTATCATTAACTTTTCGCTCACTTGTATCAATTCTTCAGATGTCGTCAATGCAGTGGACTTCGTGAGTCGCAATGGCGACTCCGTCGTGTTCCGCACATGCTCGGAAGAGGCTGGAAAGGTGGTTTTCCAGATCGGAACCGCCGACGCAGTGCTTGCACTCAAGGCAGCGGAGGCAGTGTGAGTTTTGGCCTTGATCTCTCATATTTTGGAAGTGTCTAATTGCTGTTTCATGTGTATTACAGAGCCCGCGACGTGGCTGCTGTGGATATTAACATGGGCTGTCCTAAACACTTCTCCGTCCAAGGAGGTATGGGAGCAGCGCTACTGCGGAAGCCCGAAGTGGCTTGCGATGTAAGCAATTACTCACTCAGATATTTTTTTCTTGCATTTCTAACGAGCGTTCAACTATATTTGTTTATGAAGATTATGAAAACACTGCGTCGGAACCTGAACATCCCGGTGTCCTGCAAGATTCGACTGCTGCCAGAAATCCAAGACACGGTACGATTTACTGAATTTTATCTGACGAGCGTCACATACTAACTACTATCCCTTCCCAGGTCGATTTGGCTAGACGTCTCGAAGACGCTGGAGCCTGCGCAGTCGGTGTGCACATGCGGCAGACCCACGAGCGTCCTCACGACAAGGCCAGCTGGGACCGATTGGCGCCTGTTGTGTCGGCGCTGTCTGTTCCTGTACTTGCTAACGGCGATGTGTTCATGCACGAAGACATCAATAAACTTCGCAAACTTTCCGGTGCGTCTTCTTTCCTCATCGCTCGCGGCGCACTAGCGAACCCGTCGATTTTCCGGAAAGAAGGTCGCTTACCAATTGATCAAGTGGTGCGCGAGTACCTGAAGGCTGCTGCGGAGGTGGATAATGTGTTCCAGAACACCAAGTACAACGTGATGCGTATGATTCCGAGCTCATTGGAGGACGCGTACGCAAGCGGTAACAAGTACGGGTATGCAAAGGATGCTCACGTTGTTACCGTTCCGGACCTGGCTGCAACACGCAACGGCTTACAAATGTACTCGCTCTGGGATCTTCAGAACTACTATAACCAGTATCAGGATCAGTTCCGGGCGAAGGCGACGGCGTTGGAAAAGAGCAAGAATACGGAGGATCCGACCTCCGAGACACTGACAACTTTACCAGGCGCACATGATCGCTACGCCGAGAATACTGAACGAGAGGCCCCGAAAGCTCGAAACAATATCACTGGCAAGTCAGAGCTTTTCTGCGAGACCTGTAAGATTCAATTGTTGAGCGAGCAGGACGTAAAACTGCACTACAAAGGTCGAAAGCACAAGAATGTGCTGCGTCGACAGACTTCAGCGACTATTTCGAAGTTTGTGGCAAAAGCGCAGGTGGAGCAAAATCCTGCAACAGGTGAGAGCAGGAAGGTTGTGGCAGAGATCCGACAGCATGAAGGCGAGGACAAGCGGGATGTGAAACGTACCAAGCTAGAGGATACAACTGCAGTCGCAAACGACAGAGCCCTAAAATCCACCAGCTAGGTCGTTTTTAAGTATCAAGCATTAGATGAATCACGCGTTTTCCAGGTAAAGATTAAGTTCAGTGGGCAGCGGCTCGAATTGGGTTTCGGAACCTGCAACAGTGTTACCAAGGTCAAAACTTTGAATAACAACTGGGCGGGGTCGTGGGTGTTGCGCAGGACGCTATAAGCACGAAAACACGAGAATGCAAAACGAGTGGCGAATGAATCCTCGCCACACCTGTCGTGGATGTCTTAATCGCGTAGGATAGCACGCAACAAGCAATGATAAAATGGGCGTATTTTACGCTCGGTTGTAAAACAGAATAAACGACACGTGCATTGAGACTTCATGACAAAAGAGACTTGACACATCAATACGAATGAGATGGAACACAACATGGTCAGATCGCGCAGATTACTCGGAGCGTAGCTTGCGGTACTAAGACATCGCACCAGCATTCGCAGAGAAGATTTGATAAATGAAATAGAAGAGCTCGAGCGGAACGGCTTGACACTGAATATGCAGACTAGCACGTGCCTTCGTGTAGCCTGCCAACCAGGTGTGTCGACCAGCTGAGATTATCCTGGATATCACTTCAACCTTTGGCTTACATTTATCAGTATATTTAATTTTTGAAATTGAAGATGTCAAGGTAAATTTGTCGTATGGCAAACAGTACAGTCAAATAGCTCACCAGGTGGTTGTGTTGGTGGCAGCACGTTCACGAAGGATGATGGTGGTCTGTGCGACGCATCTGGAACTCTGCATTTCAACCGAAGCCGCTGGTCATCACGCCAAACACATGTAGCATCTTGATGTACACTTGTTGGTATCCAGCAAGCCCCAGGTCGATACCGCGAATCTATTTATTGATCCATTGCTTCCATCTACTTTGCGGTCGCATATTTTCCTGAACTTGTACGTCAACTACAAAAGCCTCGCCCTCTGAGCCCCGTCAATTCTTTGACAGACGCCGCGCAGTGAACCCCTCCTGAATCTCCTGCACCGTCTTGGCTGACGTTTCTGGTACAACCGTGTACACAAAAAGGGAAGACAGCAGAACTGTGCACATGAATGGCGTGAAGCTGAAGTTGACCAATCCAGCGGCGATGTAGGGATAACCCAGACCCACCGCGAGATTGCACAGCCAGCTACAACCCACACATATTGAGTTGCCCATTGCTCGAACGTCGTCCGGAAAGAGATCCGCCATAACCACCCACGCCAGCGACCCGAGACTCGAGCCGAATGTGGTGACGTAGCAGGCAGTGAATACGATGGCAAGCGCCGGCAAGCTAGCAACTAGGGACACAGTGATGCCAACCGCACTGATAAACATACCCGTTAATCCATACAAGATGAGTTTGCGATTGCCAAGGCGAGCTGCCAACACACCACAGAACATGGTCGGCAGTACGTTGACAAAGTTGACCGCAATGATTCCAATGCGGTTGTCCGATATGCCAGCCTGCTGGAAGAGGGAGGACGAGTAGAAGAAGACGGCGTTGATGCCTGTGAGTTGCTGAGCTCCAGCCACACCGATTGCTGTCAGTAGTTGTCGGATGAGATCGGGCGAGAACAGCTTGGCAACATTGCTCGTCTTGGTACAGGTAGAAGTTTTGCACTTTCAGAAACCGGTGAGGAATTTGCTGCGCTAGAAGACCCGTTGATCTGAGTAGTAGAATGTAAAACTGAAAGTGAATTCAAATTGGTTAGCTTCTCTCTAGCTTCTCTGCCTGCTTCAAAGAGTAACTTGTACATGGAAAACATACATTTCCGCCTTCGATGCTGGTGCCATCACCAGCCAGGTACTTGTGCAGCCTGAATCTTCAACAGCGCCAGTCATGACTTCTGATTTCGCTGTGGACACCTTCGGTGCCCACCTTCTTCTAGTCGCTTGCTGCTTTTCACCCACGACACTGGCAGCTTTGTCGTGGCTTGATTTCTTCGAGCTGGACGCCTCCACAAGATCTTGGGCCAGCTGGTTTCGGAGAAATGGCTAGAGTTTTGCCATCTGCAACAGCCTCCCTCAAAAGCTACGCCATATCGACCACTTTTACCATGTGAAGCTGATCCCGTAGACGCTCGAACACAATGCGCTGCAGTGGCTTGGTCATAATGTCGGCGATCTGTTGTTGAGTTGGGCAGTATTTTACCGTCACATCGCCCTGTTGAATCACGTCTCTGATGAAATGATACCTTATGTTGATGTGCTTTGTTCGAGGACTTGACATCTCGTTCGTCATCGATTTGATAGCAGATTGATTGTCAACCTGCAGCAGGACAGCTTCTTTCGCTGTCCATAGTCGAAGTTCGACCAGTAGTTGCTTGACCCATACAGCGTCCTTCATCGCCATAGCGGCCGCAACATACTCAGATTCCATGGTCGACAGCGCGACCGATGCTTGCTTCTTTGAAGCCCACGAAATTGCTGAGCTATTCACCATCAATACAGCACCGGAGACAGATTTGGCATCGGTACTATCGCCGGCCCAGTCAGCATCGCTGTAGATTGTCACGGCTACCTTCGAGCCGACACCTTGCCCGTACTTGTAGTTAAGTCCAAACGCTGTCGTTCCTCGTAGATAACGAAGTACGCGTTTAGCGCCTTGCCAATGGCTCTGACGTGGCCGAGCAACGAAACGAGCCAAATAGTTGACAGCTGCAGTAATATCGGGGCGAGTGCAGTTTGAAATCCAGAGCAGAGACCCGATTGCCCGTCTCATAATCGTGGTTTGCTCCATCATCAAATCGTCGTCGAATGCGATTGATGGGTCCATGGGCGTGCTGACAGGCCTGCATTCGGCCATCCCCATTTCGCGGAGGAGTTCTTCGATCGTGTCGTGCTGGTGAAGCAGTATGCCGTCGTTGGTGTGCTCAATACTGATACCAAGACATTTAGCAGCCACGCCCATGTCCTTAATGTCGAACTTGATGCCGAGTTGTCGCATTACCCAGTCACTATCAGCATCAACTTCACTGACGATAATCACATCGTCCACATAGAGACCCAGCAAGGTCAGCTTGCTATTGTAGTGACGAAAGTAGAGACATGGGTCCATCTTGCTTCTAGTGAAGCCAAGCGACAGTAGAAACGCGTTCATCTCCCGGTTCCAGAGCAACCCGCTCTGCTTGAGACCATACAGTGACTTGAGCAATAGCCACGCTGTGCCGTTCGCTACTGGGGTGCCTTTAGGTGGCTTCATCAGGATTGGGCGGTCTAGTGGAGCCTTGACATACGCGTTCGGGACATCGCCCTGACGCAACCGACGCTTCCATAGAGCCGCAAGCGCCACGAGTAGACGAAGACTGGTGATCTTGAGTACTGGAGAATAGGTCTGGTCAAAATCAATCCCATATCGCTGCGTAAAACCTCTTGCAACTAATCGAGCTTTAAAGCGCTCGAGTTCGCCTCGGTTGTTGAACTTAATGCGAAATACCCACTTCGACGATATCATGTTTGCTCCTGCTGGAGCTCGCACAACTTCCCATGTACCATTCGCTTGAAGGTCAGCTAGCTCCTTCTCGATTGCTGCCTTCCATTCAGGCCACTCAGGCGTCGCCATGGCTTCTGTTAGATTTCTGAGGGTAATCATCTTGGTCATTGCGGTTGTTAGCATCAGGCTGGCTGAACCGGCAACTTCCGTGATCAAGTCATGGGGCAATGAGAAGTCTGCGGTTCTTGACTTCTTGCGCGTACCAAACACACGACGAATGGCTGCTGCGCTGACGGGACTGCCAGCGTACTCGTCTTCACCACTGTCGCTTGCAGCGTCGATCGAGTTTTGCTTCTTGCGCTTCTGGTTCTGTGAGCGGAGAACCATCCCGACTTTTGAAGAACGGAGAGAGGGACTTGAATTATCCAGTTCGTCAGCGCCGCTCGGACCTTGATCACCAGCTTGATTGGCTGGATTTTCGTCGTAGTTCTTCTTTGTAGAATCAAAGGCGTCAGTACTACCTTCGGCGCCTGACTCACCATGTAGCTCCGCTAGTGTTGTTCTAGCCTCATTATCACTCACATCGAGCTTGTCTACGTTCTGGACATCCGCGCTCACGACGATCTTCTTCGTCCGTGGGATGAGAATCCGATAGCCCTTCTGCTGTTCACTGACGCCAATTACGATGCCCTTTTCAGCTCGTTTCTTGAGTGAAGCTCCTGCCTTGTGCGCCACGTGAACAGTACAGCTCGATCCGAATTTTAAAATATGTCCCACCTTGGGTGGTTTGTCCAACAGTACATGCAGCGGCGCTTTGAAATCTGCGTTTGCTCGGGTTGGAAGATGATTTCTGATGTAGGAGGCGTATCTGGCAGCATCACCCCAATAACGCTCGGGAAGCTTTGACGCCCACAGCATGGCACGACCGGCGTTCATGATTGTCCGGTGCATCCTTTCCACTTTGCCGTTCGAGGCCGAGCTGTCTGGAAGTGTTAGTTGCTGCCTTATGCCGTGTCGTTTGAGGAACGCGACAAACTCTCGCCCTTGAAACTCTCCACCTCCGTCTGTGCGAACAACTTTCACAGTGACGCCGTACTGGAAGTCCTCGACCCCGGCTCCGAGTCCTGGATACTTTTCAACACCAGTAAAGCGTCGACAGTGTATGTCTTTCAGCTTCGGCGGCCTGTGAGCGCTGTGAGTCACTGTCGCTGTGACCGGTGGGCTCTCGGTGGTCTGCTCCATTGATTGAGAGGGTGGCTTCTGCTCTATCGATGATTTCTTGGACACTGAGAGCGAGGAAGGCTCCGGACTTTCTTTGCCAGCTACCGAGATATCAGCTGCTGCTGACTTTGCCTCATCTGACTCTTCTTGTGGTATTGTGGAAGAGATCTTTGGATTCTCGTGCTGTGGCTCAGCTACGGTGTACCCGTCGGGTGCCACCTCCGTTGTTATGCGAGTGCTCATCTTCACAGGGGTTGTAGTGACAGGAAGCTTCTCTTCAGTAGGGTTCATATCGTACTCCCGTCGCACGGCAGCTTTTTGGTGCTCCCTTAGCATTCGTTGCTGTGTGCTCACAATCACCATCGCATCTTCGAGTCGTGCCGTCAGCATTGCAATCATGTCTTGGTCCGACATTCGGGACGTTCGCGAAGTTGGTGTTGATCTTGATGCGCGCTCCGGCGTCATCAGATCCTGATAGCTCTCCGGTGTACGCATGAACCGTCGAGACGTACTGTCCAGGGGTGAGCCAGGTGGAGTTCGTAGCTCTTGGCTGTGCATCTCACTGTGCACACGGCCCAAGTTGCGGCGGTGTGCCCGCTCTGCACGAGCGATCGGTGGCATCGCCTGGGGACTGTCTAAGTCCGTGAAGTCGAGACGTCCCGTGACTGACATCGACAGAGGGGCTTCTAATCAGCAGACTACGGCTTGGGCTCAGAACCTTTTGCACTTTCAGAAACCGGTGAGGAATTTGCTGCGCTAGAAGACCCGTTGATCTGAGTAGTAGAATGTAAAACTGAAAGTGAATTCAAATTGGTTAGCTTCTCTCTAGCTTCTCTGCCTGCTTCAAAGAGTAACTTGTACATGGAAAACATACATTTCCGCCTTCGATGCTGGTGCCATCACCAGCCAGGTACTTGTGCAGCCTGAATCTTCAACAGCGCCAGTCATGACTTCTGATTTGGATGTGGACACCTTCGGTGCCCACCTTCTTCTAGTAACTGGCTGCTTTCACCCACGACACTGGCAGCTTTGTCGTGGCTTGATTTCTTCGAGCTGGACGCCTCCACAAGATCTTGGGCCAGCTGGTTTCGGAGAAATGGCTAGAGTTTTGCCATCTGCAACAAGAAGGTGTGGTACATTCACTACTGGAGACGAGTTGAGGTGCAGCGTAGTCTTGCTTGATCCAAGTCTTGGCGAGGTATACGTTTTCTTCACCATAAAGACGCGCGAGCTCTCGCTCTGCGTGCTGCTGCTCCCCCATCATGAGCAACCACGTCGGACTTTCAACCAAAACGAAGGACGCGAGTACTAGGAACAGAACTGCCAGTACGATAGGAAACCCTGCAATGAAGCGCCACCCGCTACTCGTATCGAGGAAGAAAAAGGTGATGGCGACCAGAAGGTTGCCGACCGTAATAGCGATCTGGAATCCCACGCCGAGGCTGTTGCGAAGACTTGGAGGTGAAATTTCACTGATGAAACCAGGAATGACAGCAGTGGCTCCACCTGATGCAACACCGGAAATCACTCGACCGCCAATGAACATCCAGATGCTAGAGGCACTGGCTTGCACTGCTGCCCCAACAATCATGAACAGGCAATTGGTCATCATGGTTCGTTTTCGACCGAACATATTGGAGAACCGTCCGATCACTAGCGCACCGACCATGCCACCCAAGATCCAGGCACTAACGGCCATTGTCCATTGAGCTTTGGTGTGTCCCGGGAACATAAGGCAGGTGCCGGGCTCGACGGGTATAGCATCGCATTCTTCTTGGTTGTTGAATGCCGTAAGGTTCAGCTGTGTAGTGGACCATCCGTATTGCAGTGGTTGCAGTAGTGACACAAGAATGTTGGCGTAGAGTACCCAGCGCGGCCGGATCTGGGCGTGTACATTCGGCACAGTCGGAGTCGTGTCTAAGACTTTCGGGGTCGGCACCATTGGCATGTAATCACTTGTACTGCTCAACGACGGTGACGGAATCTCCATTGCTTCTTGTAGTTGTTCACTCGAGGATTGACTTGTCGGATAGTTGGTAAATTCTAGTCTGATGGACTAGAGCATTCTGACAGAGTCCTACTGTTTGCTCGTGTCTATAAAACTCTGTCATTCTGGATCTACATGGACTCGCGACAGGAGTATCAGGCAGTTGTGGTCACGTCGAGAAGAGTGAAGCAGTTGCCGTTGCCGCCCATTGGAGCAGCGGAATCAATAATTAGAGACTCAAATCGTGATGCGACGGTAGTTTGACTGGATGGAAGCCAAGCGCCCGACACACAGCCGAAAGTTGACCGGCAAGGAAAGAGTCGCAAAAGAAGGGGGCGATATTCGCAAGAGAGAGCGCAGGACAGCTCTCCACATTCTTGATCTGTTATCGTATACCTTATACCCACCCCATTAAAGACGATTCGGAACATTGGACTCTCGCAAGCATTACTATGTGCTGTGCAGCCCCGAACGAAGAATTATGCATTGTAGACTACAATTTGTAGTACCTCCCGGATCACTGTTGGAAACTCATCACGATGGTGATGAAGTCAACAAACAGGTACTGTACAGTGTCAATTTCGCCATGTCTCATCGCAGCGCTAAAATATAGCACAAGTGCTGCTGTATTTGACGCAGAAGCCAAGCGCATGCTCTAACTATATTATATGGTAGTTTAGGATGCTTTACGTTAGCCCTATTTTCCCACGTGATCTGGAAACTGTGGATACGAAATCGAACGACGATAACTCGCTTCGTAAAACACAACAACACCTATTTAGACAGGACGCCCTACTTTACCGCCGGAGCGAAAAGCTTTTCACAAATATGCCCGTGGGTGACGCAGCGACTTATTATAGTGTGCAATACAATAGATAAAGTAGATGCTCTGAGTCGAGAGTTAAAACTGATAGTGAATTACTTTGTTATGCATCACGTGCCCATGCACGAGGAGGAAAGCATCAAACCTATTTTGGCCCATCCATCTACGCGATAGAGAGGTTGTTATCAACCTGTTTTAAATGACAGCTGAGCCTAACTTGAGTTCTTTTCACTCGGATTCCAGGTGGAAATCCTCGACACCAAAGCCGATTTAATTCGACGACACAGCCGAGTTCTCTGGATTTAACCCAGCATTTCTCCAGGGACGGCGCTCGACTCCTTACAATAATTACTGTACCAGTAGCTGGATAACTGGTTCCGGTCTCTCACAGTTAAATTGGTGTACACTCAATATTCAGCCACTACACTGTATATTTTCATGACGCCGGCTTAAACATTTCCTTTGCTTTTTTTACACAACAAAAAAGTCTCAATATTCAGCTGTTTGACGCCAACCGATCCAGTCACAAAAATACTGATTCAGCATTGAAAATATTATAATACACTAATCAAGTCATATTCCCAATTTGGAGCAGAGAGTAATATTTCTACCGTAGTGGGAGTAGCTTAAATTCAGAGTTGTGGATGATTGTAAGGCCAGTGGATCGTATACTGCGCTATTATATTGACGACTGCAGCAAAAACAGCACTATTATCAACGTGTTCACTGGACGCTATCTATCGATTCGGGGTATGCGCTGGGACAGTTGGGGAATAACGTTAAGCAGCTACAAGTTTACACGTATGCAAAATCTATTGGTGCCGGCTTCTATGGCGTCGCATTTGAGCTGTTGCTCCACAGCGCAGTTCAATACCACAAGCTCGTTGTTTTAAAGATGCGAAAGGGGTCAGCATACGAAAAGATCGAAATTCGGGTGCCACGCACTATTTGCACAAAGGTGTATTGTGATTGTCTGATTGAGGGATACTGTTGATTGCAATTATCAATTGGATCAATTTCACAATTCACATTCTTATTGCGAATATTTCCAATATACTCCTACAGACCAATCAGAACCTGATTACTCCAATATGATTGTCTCAAACGAGCCCACAGGGAAAACGCGATGGCTCGCGCGCTCTTCACGCCAAAACTATGGTTCTGGGCACTTCCTAAGCTTACCAGCCTCCTCACTCTTAGATTTGCATCCTGCTATTCCACTTCCTACCTGTGAGCTATAAAACTTACCTGCGTGTCGAGCGCCAGTGCATTGCAGTCTGCCAGTGTCCGGTGCCCCCATCTACGAGCCACCGTCCACTGCCAGTGTCTGCAAAGACACATCCCAAGGACACTCATGAGCCTGGCAGTGCAGCTTGCGGCTGCACTACAACCGGCTACACTGAGTACACATGCGTGCAATGGCGAAGGACTATACCAAGGACTGTATGCACAAGGACATCGTTGGCTGTGCGCTGCCAAGATGGTGTACTCAAACGAGAGTGCATTTATCTAGAGTTTAGTATTGACTTATTTGCTATTTGTATACTAATCTACTTTTGCGGTACAGCGGTGTTCTGGCGGAGGCTGCTCAACACTTTGCGTTTTGACGCCTGCCGCTCATCAGAGAGCAGCAGAGAAGAGCAGCCTCGCCAGACACCGCAGTCCTGTCGCGGCCTTTTGCCCGGCACTTACGTGTTTACGCTACTTCCTGATTAGTTTTCTAAAGTTGACATTTAAGTGTATTTACATTTAAATGGCTCCTACTCTTAGAAGCGATCGACACATGGAGAACAATCCCCCCGTGACGAACCCTACGTCACCACTGGTTATGAGCCCAATCAGGGCGCAGTCTGCGACTGACGTGGCTGCTGGCGTTCCAGACACAAGTTCTGGAATTTCGACCAATCAAGATCAAGCTTCAACCCCATTGGCAGGAAATTCAAGCTTGAACAATGACGCAACATTGTCGCACAGTGATGCAGAACGACTAATTCGTTCATTGGCTGGAATCCCGGGTGGCCGCCCGTTATCCCAAATGTTACTCGAAAGTATGCATAACTTTCGTCGACGAACACGGAAGAATCCGTGCCAGTTGACAATCCTCCCCAGTCGCCGCTAAACCAACAAAACGGCGACCGAGACCCTGACGATCCGTGGCGCCCTCTAGACAACATGAACCCTACTGGCCGCTACAACGACGGCGAGCTGGCTGAGTACACCAAGGTCCTTATCAACTCGCCTCCGATCAAGCTGCCCAAGCTACATCTGAAAGGCGACTACAAGGCCTGGAAGAGCGAGGTGCCGTTGCACTTCGAGCCGAAGATGCTGGGAGACATCACCTATGGCCCTGAGCGTTACGATGCAGTAGAAGGCATGCGTCGTGACAAATATCGCGTGTGGTATAAGTCGCGCAAGAACAAGGCATTCTCAGCACTCGCGTTGTCGCTGTCTGTTGACCTACGTACGACGTTCAAAATCGACGACATCCACGACAACATGGACGCCGCCGCTATGCTCTACGATGCGATTACGCAGCACTTTGAGGCTGGAGATGGTATTAATCCTGATTACCTACTGCAAGAGCTAGTGACGCGCCGGCTCAAGCCAAACGAGTCAGTATCGCAGTATGCTGACGACATTGCAAAGAAGGTGACACTTCTACATCAAGCTAATGGTGAGTTTGCTGAGTGGCAACATGCAAGCCTACTACTATCGAACAGCGTGGAAGCGTTTAAAGATCTCGCCCGTGAACACGGCGATTGGCTTAACAACCATGATCGTAAGACACTTACACTTGCTGAAGCTTTACAACGACTACGCGCTGCTGAACACCAGCGTGACCAGCTGCGTGCACAGACCAGACAACCGGTCGCGCATTCAATGCAAATTGCTCATGTCGGAACGGACCAAGGACAAGGTCAAGCCCGAGGACGCAAGCGCAACAAGCAACAGCGCAAGCGATCTAAGGGCGTTGCAGATAAGAAGCAGCGCACAAACTGCGCGAACTGTCAAGGAGAAGGACATTGGTATGCCGAGTGTACGGCTCTCACTGGCCAGCAACTGAAGCCAGAGCTCGCGAGAAAGCTGCAAGAGAGACAACTAAGGGCTCCCGTGTCGCTGGTGAACTCTGTACGTCGTGTGGATGCGGTAGCGTCGGAAGAAGATGGCCAAGGACTGTTTGCTGGCCTAT